>NC_068990.1:50679650-50680746 GCF_001194135.2 Octopus bimaculoides
GACTGACAAACTAAGCTGAAATTAATTTGTCTGTCCATAGAGAATTCATTGGACTAACCAACTAGCCTGAAATTTATTTGTCTATCCATTACTGAAATTAATTTGTCTATCCATACAGAATTAGGATAACTAACGAACTGAGCTGGAATTAAATTGTCTATCTATAGAGAATTCATATGGCTAATAAACTGTGCTAAAATTAATATCTCTATCCACAGAGAAATCATATAACTGACAAACTAAGCTGAAATTAATTTCTCTATCCATAAAGAATTCGCATGACTAACAAACAAAGTTAATTTGTCTATCCATACAGAAATCGTATGATTATGTACTAGGCAGAAATTTAATTTGTCTATTCATAAAGAAATCACATGACTAACGAACTAAACTAAAATTAAGTTGTCTATCCATCAAGAAATCACATGAAATCATACAAGCTAAGCTGAAATTAATTTGTCTATCCATAGAGGAATTGTATGACTAATGGATTAAGCTGAAATGAATTGATCTATCCATAGAGGAATTGTATAACTAACAAACTAATCTGAAATTAATTTGTTTCTCCATAAAGAGTTTGTATGACTAATGAACTAAGCTGAAATTCCTTTGTATCCCCATCAAGAGTTTCTATGACTAAGGAACTAACCAGAAATTTCATTGTTTATCCATAGCTGAAATTAATTTGTCTAACCATTGAGAAATTATAAGAGAAACAAACTAAGCTGGCATTCATGTCTGTCCAAAAAGAATTTATTTAGGCATGAGGATAGCTGTGTGAAAAAGTGCCACTCCCTAACAGTTGAGGGAACCCGTGGAAGAGGTAGGCCCAGGAAGACCTGGGCTGAGGTGGTGAGGCAAGACCTTCGAACATTGGGCCTCACCGAGGCGATGACTACTGACCGAGACCTTTGGAAATGTGCTGTGCGTGAGAAGACCCGGCAAGCCAAGTGAGATCGTTGCCCGTGCCCCTGGACTGGCTCTTGTGCGGGTGGCACATAAGATGTACCATCCTGAGCATGACCGTTGCCAGTACCGCCTGACTGGCCTTGTAGGGTTTTCGAGCGAGATCGTTGCCAGTGCCCCTGGACTGGCT
>NC_068990.1:50680807-50681914 GCF_001194135.2 Octopus bimaculoides
CGGGTGGCACATAAAAGACACCATTTCGAGCGTGGCCGTTTTCGTGCGGGTGACACGTAAAAGCACCCACTACACTCTCTGAGTGGTTGGCGTTAGGAAGGGCATCCAGCTGTAGAAACTCTGCCAAATTAGATTGGAGCCTGGTGTAGCCATCCGGTTGCACCAGTCCTCAGTCAAATCGTCCAACCCATGCTAGCATGGAAAGCGGACGTTAAACGATGATGATGATGATGATGATGATGATGATGATAATTGGTTATACAAATGCTTGTGCAAAACAACTTTTTGCGCTGCCTTGATTATACTTGGCAGGGTAATCCCTTTTCGCAGGAGGTAGGACGGCAATTTCTGATGAAGCAATTGCTGGTGATCTGTTGCTACACAATTCAGCCAGAATTCTATCAGATTGGGCAGTAGATGTTGATGCACCATTTTGCATTATGTTCAAAGTAGCTTCTGGAATGTGGTGAATTGCTGCAGTCTAAAGTTGACTTTTTAAACCGGTTGCTTTCTTTCCCCAGCAAGCTCTCTTCTTTGTAATGAAGTTCACTGATTTGCAATGTGTTGTCCATAAGCTCCGTAGTTTGTATATTTACAAAACATTGACGAACATGAGTTATATTGTAGTGAATGCTTGTGTGTATGTGCGCATGTATGCATTTGAGAGAGTGAGAGAAAATAAGGAAAGAGGAAAAGAGAGAGAAAGAGAATGGGAGAAAGGAATAGAGAACGAGAGCAATGAAGAGAGAGAAAGAGAGGAAGGGAGAACAGAAGACAGTTATAAAATAGCAATGCGTGCGCGTGTTTATATAAGAAACACACAGAAACTAAATCTTATATCTATAATGTTGATGTGTATGTGTGTTTCTGTGTATTTTGTCACAGATCATATATGTGTAGTTGTGTGTGTTTTTACGTTTCTATGTAATGAAAAATATGTTAGGGGTAGAGGGATAGAAGAAAGCTATTAAATGGGAGAGATGAAGAAGAATGAAGTAAGAGTGAAAAGGTAGAAGGAAAGAATAGTCTTAAAGCAAGTTAATCTATGACTTTGTATGTATCACTTTCTCTCTCTCTCTCTCTCTCTCTCTCTCTCTCTCTCTCTCT
>NC_068990.1:50684381-50689049 GCF_001194135.2 Octopus bimaculoides
TGAAACAGTTGCATCTCTTCATCTTTCACTTGTTTCAATAATTGAACTACAAGCCATGCTAAGGCACTGCTTTAGAGAATTTAGCCAAACAAATTGATCTTTGAGTTTATTTTTTATTTAAAGGCTAGTACTTATTATATCAGTCTATTTTACTAAACCACTAAGTTAGTGGAACATAAATAAACCATTATCAGTTGTCAAGTGATGGTGGAGACAAACAGAAGCACACAAACTGATATACACACACACTCTCTCTCTCTCTCTCTATATATATATATATATATATATATATATATATATATATTGGTAATAGCTTGACTCAGCTCCATCTCATTTTCGAGGGCTAATATAATGAAACCCTCTCATCAGATATCTAGAAGAAAGTAAAGGGATTTGAGAAAAATCAAGATGGCTTCTAGATGTTGGGCCTCTGTTGGTAAGCTCAAGTCATATGGTGTAAGTACTGCAGAAGCAACATCAGTTATTTACTTTATTCTTAAGCCCACATTCTCAGACAGTATGTTGGCAAGGAGCTGTTGCCATTTTGGCGGCAAGCTGCAGTATAGTGTATTCAACAACAGTTCGTTGCATTTGATAGCTCACATGATATCCATTTAGGCTCTTCTAGATATCTGAAGAGATGGGTTCGTCCTATGAGCCCATGTAACTTTAAGTCAAATGAAGCCAAGTCAAACTCTTATTAAAATATATACATATAACTGCAACCAAATGTGTTCAGTGCCACTTTTGTTTGCCCACTCATTCGTGTGTGTGTGTGTGTGTGTGTGTGTGTGTGTGTGTGCGTGTGGAGAATGAATGGGAGAAGGAGAGTTTGCCAAATGTGCTACTAACTGAATGACCAGCTACCCAAATTGACAGTTCCTTGGTAGATAAGCAATTGGAGATATGAAGACAGGGAAGCCTCTGGTCCATCAGGAGTTACCGCTGAGGTGCTTAAATTAGGGACAGAGTTAGTGTAGATGAGATGCAGTTTGGATTTGTGCCAGACAGGAGCATGATTGATGCTATATTTCTCGTTAGGCAATGGCACGGGAAATATTTAGTCTATAATGAACCTCTACACCTGGCTTTTCTTGACATGGAGAAAGCCATTGACAGTCCCCTGATCCCTTATCTGGTGGTCAATGCAGAAGCTAGGGATAGATGAGTGGTTGACGAGAGCAGTACAAGCCATGTACTGTCAGTAAGGTAAAGGTTGGCAATGAGTATAGAGATGAATTCAGGGCAGAAGTAGGGGTTCACCAAGGATCAGTCCTCAGCCTCCTCTTGTTCATCATAGTCCTCCAGGAAATAACAGAAGAATTTAAGACGGGCTGCCTCTGAGAGCTCCTCTATGCTGATGACCTTGCTCTTATAGCTGAATCATTACCAGAACTAAAGAAGAAATTTCAGGTGTGGAAGCAAGGTCTAGAATCAAAGGGCCTGAGAGTTAAACTAACAAAAAACAAACTCATAATGAGTAGGAAAGCAGACAAATCACAAATCTCTTAAGGTTGATGGCCCTGCTCAATCTGTAGAAAAGGCATATGTACTTGGTGTAAGGTATGGACAGCTAAGAGGTGCAGCAATATCAGAGGAAAGGTTAACAGGAAAAATAGTTTTTGTGTGTGGAAGGTGCACAGGTACAATTAACACTAAAAATGTACAGAAAATAGACCCCATCAAACGCCAGGTGGGTAAGCTAGTGGTAGTGGATAGTTTCCGTTATCTATGTGACCAAATCAGTAGTGGAGGTGGATGCTCTGAGAGTGTAGCTGTGAGAATAAGAATAGGCTGGACAAAGTATAGTGAGCTCCTACCTCTGTTGGCAACAATGGACTTCTCCTTCAGAGTGAAAGGCAGACTGTATGATGCCTGTGTATAAACAGATATGCTACATGGCAGCAAATTAATTTCAGCTTAGTTCCTTAGTCATACACACTCTCAATGGAGACACAAATTCATTTCAGCTTAGTTCATTACTCATACAAATTCTGTATGGATGGACAAATTAATTTCAGCTATAGATAGGATAATAAATTTCAGCTCAGTTTCATACTTCTATGATTTCTCTATGAATAGACAAATTAATTTCAGCACAGTTCATAGCTGTATGATTTCTCCATGGAGAGACAAATTAATTTCAGCATAGTTCATTAGCTGTACAGTTTCTCTAAGGATAGACAAATTGATTTTAGCATAGTTCATAGTTGTACAATTTCTCTATGGAAAGACAGACTAATTTCAGCTTAGTTCATTAGTCGTATGATTTCTCTGTGGATAGACAAATTATATTTTGGCTTATTTTGTTGTAGAAAAATTTCTCTATGGATAGACAAATTAATTTCAGCTTGGTTTGTATTCGCACAGTTTCTCAATAGATAGACAAAGTAATTTCAGCTTAGTTTGTTAGTCATACGATTTCTCTATGGATAAACAAATTAATTTCAGCTTAGTTCGTTAGTCATATGATTTCTCTATGGATAAACAAATTAATTTCAGATTAGTTTATTTATGGATAGACATATTAATTTCAGTATAGCTCATTAGTCATACAATTTTTCTGTGGATAAACAAACTCATTACAGCTTAGTTCATAGTCAAACAATTTCTCTATGGGTAGGAAACTTAACTCCAGGTTTGTTCGTTAATTGTAAATTTTCTCTGTGGATAGACAAATTAATTTCAGCTTAGTTCATTAGTCATATGATTTCCCTATGGATAGATAAATTAAACTTCTGCTTAGATCACAGTCCTATGATTTCTCTCTGGATAGAAAAATTAATTTCAGCTTAGTTCATAGCCAAGCAATTTTTCTATGGATAGACAAATTAATTTCAGTTCAGTTTGTTAGTTATACGATTTCTCCATAGATAGACAAATTAAATTTCTGCTTAGTATACAGTCATATGATTCCTGTATGGATAGACATAAATTTCAGCTTAGTTTGTTAGTCATACAAATTCTCTATGGATAGACAAGAGAACTTCAGCTTAGTTCATTAGTCATATGAAATCTCTATGAAGAGACAAATTAATTTCAGTTAGTTGTGTGATTTCTCTATGGAAAAATGAATAAAATTAAATTTCAGATTCGTTCATAGTCATGCAGTTTCTCTATGGATTAACCAATTAATTTCATAGTTTGTTAGTCATACGAATTCTCTATGGGTAGAGAAGTAATTTTCAGTTTAGTTAAAAGTCATAGAATTTGTGTATGGATGAACAAATAAATTTTAGCTTAGTTCAAAGCCGTATGATTTCTCTGTGGACAGACAAATTAATTTAAATTTATTTTGTTAGCCATACGATTTCTCTATAGATAAGTCAGATGGTTTCTGTATGGATAAATAAATTAATTTTACCTTAGTCATATGAATTCTCTTTGGAGGGAACATTTAATTTCATTAAGTTCATTAGTCATACAAACTTTCTATGGATACGCAAATTCATTTCAGCTTAGTTCATTAGTCATAAGAATTCTCTGTGGGCAGCCATAGCCAAATTAATTTCAGCTTAGTTTGTTAGTCATACAAATTCTCTATGGACAGACATGTATTTTAGCTTAATTCATTTGTCCTACACTTTCTCAATGGATAGAAAACTTAATTTCAGCTACAGAGAGACAAATAAATTTCAGGTTAGTTCCTTTGTCATACAAACTTTCAATCATCATCATCATCATCATCGTTTAACGTCCGATTTCCATGCTAGCATGGGTTGGACGATTTGACTGAGGACTGGTGAAATCGGATGGCAACACCAGGCTCCAATCTAATTTGGCAGAGTTTCTACAGCTGGATGCCCTTCCTAACGCCAACCACTCAGAGAGTGTAGTGGGTGCTTTTACGTGTCACCCGCACGAAAACGGCCACGCTCGAAATGGTGTCTTTTATGTGCCACCCGCACAAGCCAGTCCAGGGGCACTGGCAACGATCTCACTCGAAAATCCTACGGGAGCCAGTCAGGCGGTACTGGCAACGGCCACGCTCAAAATGGTGCATCTCATGTGCCACCCGCACAAGAGCCAGTCTAGGGGCACTGGCAACGATCTTACTTGGCTTGCCGGGTCTTCTCACGCACAACACATTTCCAAAGGTCTCGGTCAGTAGAGACATTAATTTCAGCATAGTTCACAGTCATACGATTTCTCTATGGAGAGACAAATTGATTTCAGCATAGTTCATTATTTGTACAATTTCTCTCCAAAAAACAAATTCATTTCAGCATAATTCATCGTCATACAATTTCTTTATGGACAGACTAATTAATTTCAGCTTAGGTCATTATTCATATGATTTCTTTATGGATAGAAAAATTACATTTGTTACATGTACCTCACATTTTGTGTTGTCTGTCCTTGTAATGTCCATTCTCTGTTGGGGCTTTATCATCATCATCATCATCATCATCATCGTTTAACGTCCGCTTTCCATGCTAGCATGGGTTGGACGATTTGACTGAGTACTGGTGCAACCGGATGGCTACACCAGGCTCCAATCTAATTTGGCAGAGTTTCTACAGCTGGATGCCCTTCCTAACGCCAACCACTCAGAGAGTGTAGTGGGTGCTTTTACGTGTCACTCGCACGAAAACGGCCACGCTCGAAATGGTGTCTTTTATGTGCCACCCACACAAGAGCCAGTCCAGAGGCACTGGCAACGATCTC
>NC_068990.1:50690305-50691234 GCF_001194135.2 Octopus bimaculoides
AATGAGGGTGACCTATTTTGCCTAATGGATCCATAGAAACTTTTTTTTTTTAGGGATATGGGTTGTCTTTTACTTTTAATACCATAAAAACCCATGTAATTTACGCACTTTTTTCTTGCAAAATAAAAATAGACTTTAGCGGGTGCATAAATTACATGAGTAGATCATTTCTGGAATTTTTTGAAACTTTTTTTTATTGAAAAAGACATACAAGACATAAAAATTTGTATCAGAAATTGACTCATTTAATGTCAGAATAGGTTTTTACAGAAAAAATAATGGCTTAAATATGCATAATGAAGTTGACTTTTATTTATGCTGGATGGTATAATGCTTACATTTTCTGAATAAATTTACTACAACTATTAAATGGTTAACTAGTTTTTGAAGTCTAATTTTCAATGCTAGTAAACACAGTCTGGGCCATATTTTACAATACTTGGAGTTTCTACCTATCGCAATCCATTGCACATATTTAATTTCTCCTTCACAGTAAACAATTCATAAGTTCTGCTCATACTGACAATAATGGTAATGACAAATTTTTAAGTTTGCTTGATATTCTATAAGTGTGAAAGGGATTAAAATTTCGATACTCCCATATCAAAGGTTCTGACAAGAATAGGCAGATGTCTTGCAAACAACTCGCACATGCAAGTGCTACCAGTCGAGAACTCCGCATACCGGAAGCCAGCAAGTATATGGGGTCATCAGGAGAGAATGCGCGCCGTTTCGGGGCCTACTTCTCGACAGCATCAATGCCCACCAGCCCTCCCTGATATGATGCCCCACTTGCTAGATCAACTGGTTATTAAAAACAAAGCTCAATATTTCTTTAGCCATCGCTCATCGTCTCTTTTTAACCAAATCCAGTGGCTAGCCTTCTCCACTGTGAGAACTCCGCATACCGGAAGCCAGCAAGTATATGG
>NC_068990.1:50691898-50694346 GCF_001194135.2 Octopus bimaculoides
CTACTTTTCATTTCTCACAGGAAGTTTCTTGTTCTTTTTCTTGAAACGGATCCGCTGACCTGAGAGCACGAAGGTAATAACATCTCAAGATGGTTCTTTCAATGGTTTTTTCTCAGTGTTGTTGAGATGAATTTGGTTTTTCATAGCATTGAAGATAACCTTCAGGACCAGGTTGTGTCTCTATGTATACCTATTCAATGCTAAGGAACAGTTGGAAAGAATATGTTTCAGTGTTCCAACCTTTCTGCATTTGCATATGTCATTCTCTGAGATGTTCCATCTTACGAGATTCGTAGGTGATGGCAAAACATCATAGGATGAACGAATCAGAAAACTTAGCCGAGATGTCGTCCACTTCCATATCTCATCTCAACGTATTTTCTTCTCAACAACATGTTCTTCTCATCTCTTCATCTGTCCTTGTTAACTACATCAGATCGAATGAAGCTCTCTGCTTCTCTTGTTTTGACGCTGTTGCTAACAACAGATCTGCATTCACTCCGCATCATACTTGCAAACGGTCTGAACTGATTTGCACCAAAACTAAGTCCTCTCCGATGGTTCTGTGTTGCACCCACCATATCTCTGTGTATAAGAGAAGACAAGATGTCATCAGTCTCTGCTTCTGCTTTCCACTTCCTGGCTGTTTTCACCTCTGATGGGTTACGCCTGATTTCAGTGTCCTTCGATTCTCTCAGCATCATCACCGTCCGTATCTTCCCTAGTTTGTATATTTCGACTATTGACGCTAGTGGTAACTGCAATGAACCTCTTTTACGATAAAGAGCTGAACTGTTCAACATCCAAGGTAGGCCTAGCCACTTTCTAATGAACACATTACGTTCTTGTTCAATGATCTGAACTTGTGACATTGCTACCTTGTATATTAAAAGTGGCCACAAAAATCGTGGGAACAAACCGAACTGCAAGCACCAAATTTTATAGTTATCTGGTAACTTCGAGTTATCAATCGCTGATAATCCAGCCTTGGCTTGTTTCATAATTTCCATTCCACGACTTCTATCTGACAATGTTCCAGTGTATACACGCCCCAACCTCTTGACAGGTTCTTCTTTGACTGTTGGAATGCTTTCTTCAGCTATTCGAAACTTAAATTCTTTCTGCACTCCATTAACAAATGTCAGACTACGCGACTTTTTTGCTCTAAACTGCATCCTTGACCACCTTACAAGTTCGTCTAGTCTCAAGAGGGCAT
This sequence comes from Octopus bimaculoides, assembly GCF_001194135.2. NCBI lineage: Eukaryota > Metazoa > Mollusca > Cephalopoda > Octopoda > Octopodidae > Octopus > Octopus bimaculoides. The sequence continues at coordinate 50,693,115 of NC_068990.1, forward strand.
TCTGCATGACTTGTTTATCTGTAGCTAGAAGTGTCACGTCATCCATGAAGGCTTTCTTAGGAGATTGTACATGGGCGATTTGTTCAGAAAAATCCACCGCTTTCAAAATCATCTCCATGACTAAGATAAACCATGTGGCAGATATTGTACAGCCAGCAGCAATGCCAATCTCCAATCAGTGCCAATCTGTTGTAAAATCTCCAGCTGTAAACCTCATGTCGAAACTGTCATAGTACATCCTCATTATTTTGATCACTTTGTCTGGAATGTGGAAGTTGTCCATGGCTCTTATCAGTAATTTGTGTGGCACTGAGCCATATGCATTAGCTAGGTCAAGCCATACCACATTCAGACTTCTCTTTTTCTGTTTGACATCCTGGATTGCTTTCCAAATCGAAAAACAGTGTTCAACGCATCCAGGGATCCTGGGGATTCCGGCCTTTTGAACAGACTCATCAACATACCCGTTATTCTGTAAATACGTCACTGTTCTCCTTGAAAGAATTCCCATAAAGATCTTGCCTTCCACATTCAATAAGGATATCGGCCTAAACTGTTTTAAAGTCTTTGCATTAGCCTCCTTCAGCAGGTATATACCTTCTGCCTTACACCAATCCTCTACTACAGTCTGTTTGCGCCACAGCTGTTGGAGTAGGACAAAGAGCTTCTTTCGCAGACGATTGCAATATTTATAAACTTTATATGAGATGCCATCACCTCCTGGGGCACTCTTTGCTCTAGCTTTCCTTACAAAATTATTCACCTCTTTCTCCCTGATGTCACCAATTTGGAATTTGATATCAGGTTCTGAGAGATGAATTAGCCCATGTTGAGGTGGCAGTGGCTGGTTACAATACGGATCGCTGTAGGTTTCTTTGATACGAGCGTCCAATTCTTCTTTTGTGCACGATAAAGAATCACTCTTCGGTTCAGTGAACAGCTTCTTAGTAAACCCGTACAGGTCCTTCAGAAAGTGCCCCTGAGTTGTTTTACTCTCCTTTTGACGCTCATATCAGCGGATATGTCGTTGCACATAACGACATTTCCTTTTCAAATCATTATACAGCAGCACGAGGCCAGGTTTTTCATCTTCTGCAGCACGTTTCCATCGCTTTCTTAGGCTGGTCTTTTCCTTCCTCAACTGTTTCATTTTCCTGATCCTCCTGTTTGGTCTACACTTTCCTTTCTCTAATTGGATATTCTCTTTCATTCCAAACAATTCCTTCCCTGTA
>NC_068990.1:50694356-50699946 GCF_001194135.2 Octopus bimaculoides
TTTCTCTAATTGGATATTCTCTTTCATTCCAAACAATTCCTTCCCTGTATCGTAAATTGAGCTTGTTAATTTTCCCAGTTTCTCCACTGTAGAGCCTGTCATTTTATAAAGAGCTCGACATACCTTGTTTCCAAACTCTTTATATTTTCCTTTCTCATTAGCAGCAGGCTACAAAACCCTTGGTCTCCTCCGAGTACTATCTGATGCACCAGTCTCATGACTTGCAGTTTCCTGATGGGAAGAGGTCTTTGCTGTAGCATTTATCGATCTGCTGTGGTTTGAGTCTGGGAATGATTTGCCACGTGTTTTATGATTAGATGATCTACACTGCTCTGTCTTCTTTTAACAAGTCTTTCCCTGATGTATCTTCAAGCCTCTCACAGTTGCAAAGGTTCTACAGCACAGCTTGCATCCAAAGTTGTTTGCACTGTGTTCGCTGTTCGAATGAATAGCCGTACTCGTGTCCAAGGTGATTTCCATGTCAACTGGGTTTGATTGATTCTCGACTCTCCCCTCTCGGTCAATCATGGGGCTGTCATTCTCATTCGTAGTTTTTACAATATATTACAAAGGTGAGGATTGTAAGTCCGCAGCCTTCGCCAGTCTCTCCTGGTGTCGATAGTCTTTCCTATTGTCCACTCGTCTTTCCGAGCAGTTCTCTTGTCTTTCCAAGATGCCTAACTGTCTTTCCGGTTTGTCAGTGGCTATCTACCACAAGGTCTTAGATGTCTTGCAAACAACTTGCACATGCAAGTGCTACCAGTCGAGAACTCCGCATACTGGAAGCCAGCGAGTATATGGGGTCATCCGGAAAGAATGCGCGCCGTTTCAGGGCCTACCTCTCGATGGCATCAATGCCCACCGGCCTCCACCCTCACTGATATGAGGCCCCACTTGCTAGATCAACTGGTTATTAAAAACAAAGCTTAATATTTCTTTAGCCATCACTCATCATCTCTTTTTAACCAAATCCAGTGGCTAGCCTTCTCCACTGTATTTTGGATATCGGTCATGGTGGTATTTACCTTATGATAAGTTAGGCCTAACGATAACAGCAGTCGTCTCACACTGTGTCCTACAAACCCTCTACATCCAGCTTCAATTGGGAAATGTTCCGTTTTCCAGCCTGCGTCTTCACATTTCTCGAGAAGGTTTACATAACGGTCAATCTTTCGAGCCCGCCCGGCGTCCATATTATTTTCATGAGGATCCGTTAACTCGACTAGATTTACAACTTTCCTTCTTTCACACCACATTAAAATGTCCGGTTTTTCTGTAACTGGGATGGGAAAGAATGCCTGGCACCCACGTAAATCTGCAGTCACTTCCCAAAATTGTCGTTCCACTTTTCATTTCTCACAGGAAGTTTCTTGTTCTTTTTCTTGAAATGGATCCACTGACCTCAGCGCACGAAGGTAATAAAATCTCTAGATGGTTCTTTCAATGGTTTTTTTCTCAGTGTTGTTGAGATGAATTTGGTTTTTCATAGCATTGAAGATAACCTTCAGGACCAGGTCGTGTCTCTATGTATACCTATTCAATGCTAAGGAACAGTTGGAAAGAATATGTTTCAGTGTTCCAACCTTTCATAATCAGTTTGATCAGTCACCTTCCTCTGTCGGTTGAATATAGCGTCATCCAAGCTGATGTTTATTGGTAATCAAGCTTAATTTGCTATTGCATATTTATCAGCTTTGTTTTTGTTGGTAATTCTTTTCAACAATTTTTCCTGTGATCACATATTTGAGAAGACATACAACAGTATGCTAAAGATCGGACATAATCTCTTATGGGCAAGAAATGTAAAATAAAATTTATGATAAACAACACGAACACTTTGTAATTTAATGGCTTTCAATGTGATATCTGTTAAACAGAATTTTTTTTATTTAATGGAAGTTTAATAGAATCTAATTATAAGTAAGTGAAATTATGCTAAATACAACTAAATTGAAGACCTTTTTCTTCTGGCTATATCGGCAATTCTGAAAACTTTTAGGTGCGAATTTTACATGAGTAGAAGCTTTTTTAAAACAAATTTTATCCTGAAAATCACCTGTTTAAATTACACAGGGGCGCAGATTATATGGGCTTTTATGGTAATTTTAAGTACTTTGAGTGATTTTTTCATTCATAGATCATCCAATAGGAGAGGTATATTTTGATGGATGATGTTGTATGCTTCCATGTTCCTTGGATTGTGTGTTGATACATAAGACAAAGTTCTAAGTGTGTCACGAGGTTTTCCTGTTTTTCATAATTCTTGGATGTCTACCATTTTTATGTTCTATTCCGTTTTTGATTAAACTAATTGGGTGTTTTCTTTGTAGTAATATATTTTTAAGTTCTTGTAGTCACTTGTCCCAGGTTTCAGGATTCAGTCAGGCAAATTCTTCTTGCTAAGTTTGTAAAGTATATTGATTTTAGTATGCTTTGGGTGGCAGGAAGAGAATAGTAGATATAGTTTTGAGTCTGTTGATTTACAGATGTTGGTTTCAATGTTAGTGTCTCTTTTATGATTAAAATGTCCAGAAAGGCTAGCTGTTTGTGACTGTATTCCTTTGTAAATTGGATACTGTAGTTAATGTTAATTAAGTTTTTAAATTTCAAGAGTTGATTGAGGTTATGTGACCACAGAATGAAACAATAGTTTCCAGTTGGTGAGTAAGTATTTTTGAAAGTTGTCAGAGACACACAGACACAGTGACATGTTTGTCCAATTTTTACTTTGTAACTTTAAACTCTCCTAAACCTTTTATATATTTGTACCATTGGTAAGCAAAAAAATTGTCAAAACTGCTTTGGTATTTGAATAAATCTATTACAAAATTTTTAAATGACTACACGCTTTGAAATTCAGGTGCATTTTCAGATGCATACACACACACACACACACATCCACACTTATATTCTGTACTCTGTATTTTGTATTCCAAGTAAATATATGCAAAATATTCTCTACTCTCATGGAATAATCTAAAACACTGGCTATTTGATTTCTAGTCAGTTGCCTGTCATCCATCACCATGTGGTGAACAGAATCACTGTTTTCCTTGGTGGTGGCGGTTGCAGGATGTCCAAACCTTGGGTCATCTTGAAAACTCTTCCTTCCTCTCCTAAATTCAGCTGCTTACTTTTGCACTGTTGTTGAAGCTAGAGTGTCATTCCCTAATGTAGCAACCATGTCAGCATGAATGTCAGTGGCTAAACCCATTTTGTGCAGGTACTTGATAACACCACAATTTTTGTCCATTTTTAAGAGAGGTCTTCTTTGAACAATCAGATGTCACTTTTACCTAGAAAGAAACAATGTAGTTATTAATAAGAAATGTTGAAATCAATGCAGGCAAAATTTCGCAGCTCTTGCATCATTTCTTTATAGTGATCCTATGAACTTTCATAGGTGCAGCCATGGTTCTATTTGGATCAATCAGTTGATTGATTGATTGAAAAAAGTAAATGACTGATATAAATGCTATTGTCTTTGGAGTCAGCACATCATGTGCCAAAACAAATGAAACCAAAAGTAATAATTTCCTTGACTTCTAATCCCTTCACATTTTTACTGTTTTATTTTTATTTTAAATGTTCTATTTCAAATTCCCTACTACATATTTTGAATAACTAGGAAAAATAAGCTGCCTTAAATAAGCACATCCTATCAAACACAATGGCCGAACAACCATAATGTAGTAGTAATCTAACAAGCAATGTCCTAGATATCGTAAAATTTCACCAAAACATGACCACTAGAGGAGGTGGTGAGCTTCAAATTTCAATGCCCTATGTTTATGGTATTTGACCTCAGTAACAGACAACAATAGACTAAGGCTGATGCCTAGAAAAGGCTGACCTAGTTCCTTGTAGATACAGCAGTGAGACCCAACATTTGAAAGGTGATTTTTACCTACCACCAGCATGGATGTTACTTATGCAACACCAGCAATGACCACATTACATCTATGAGTCCCAACGGTTGAAAGGTGTTTTTTATATACCACTGGCCTGGGTAGTAGTTACATAACACCATCATTAGCCATGTTGCCTCTGGCACAGTTGCTAGTTATGTGACATCAACATCAGTCACATTGCCTTTGTAAAGCCCAACACTTGAAAGGTGCTCTTATGTGGCACTGACACAAGTGCCAGTAACATGACACTGGCATCAGCCATGACTACGATTTCACTTGGCATGATGCGTCCTCTCAAGCATAGTATATTGCCAAAGGTCTTAGTCACTAGTCATAGCCTCCTTGAGGCCCAACGTTTGAAGATCATGCTTCACAATCTCATCCCATGTCTTCCTGGGTCTACCTCTTCCATGTGTTCCCTCTGCAGTTAGGGATCAGGACTTCTTTACACAGTTGTCCTCATCCATACGCATCACATGACAATACTAGCAGAGTTGTCTCTCTTGCACACCACATCTGATGCCTCTTATGCCCAACTTTTCTTTCAAGATGTACTCTGAAATTGCACATCCAGCGATGCATGCTAACTTCATTTCTTTCAAGCCTATACATGTCCTTGGTAGTCACAACCCATGTTTCACTGCCGTGTAACATATCTGTTTATACACAGGCATCATACAGTCTGCCTTTCACTCTGAGGCAGAGGTCCTTTGTTGCCAACAGAGGTAGGAGCTCTCTGTACTTTGTCCAGCCTATTCTTCTTCTCACAGCTACATTCTCAGAGCATCCACCTCCTCTACTGACTTAGTCGCCTAGATAACGGAAACTATCCACTACCACTAGCTTACTCACCTGACGTTTGATGGAGTCTATTTTCTGTAAATTTTTAATGTTAATTGTACCTGTGCACCTTCAACACACAAAAACTATTTTTCCTGTTAACCTTCCTCTAATATTACTGCACTCCTTATGTGTCTATAGCTTGCACTGGGTACATCTTATGGAATTTCTCCCTATACCTTTCCTACAGAGCGAGCAGGACTGTCTACCTGAAGGGATTTGCAATTTGTCTACTTTCCTACTTACTGAAACTTTGGTTTTCATTGGGATAACTCTAAGGCCCTTCGATTTTAGACCTTGCTTCCACAACTGAAATTTCTTCTTTAGTTCTGGTAGTGATTTAGCTATAAGAACAAGGTCATCAGCATAAGGAGCTCCCAGGGGCAGCCTGTCTTAAATTTTTCTGGTATTGCCTGGAGGACTATGATGAACAAGAGGGGGCTGAGGACTGATCCTTCATGAACCCTTGCTTCTACCCTGAATTCATCACTATACTCACCTTCACCTTACTGGCAAACCCTGTATGTGGCTTGTACGGTTTTCACCAACCACTCATCTATCACTAGTTTCTGTATTGACCACCAGATAAGGGAGTGGGAAACCCTGTCAAAGCTTTCTCCATGTCAACAAAGGCCAAGTACAGAAGTTTGTCTTTGGCTGGGTATTTCTCCTACAGCATCAGTGGTGCTTCTCCTTGGTACACATGCTTCTGGGATTAGTCCCACTGCCTGGCACCTTTTACTATAGCTTCGAGCCAATCAAAGCCTTCTGAGTGGATTTGGTAGGTGAAGACTGTAAGAAGCCCATTGTGTTATATATATATATATATATATATATAT
>NC_068990.1:50699972-50706799 GCF_001194135.2 Octopus bimaculoides
TGGTGCATAATTATTGCGACTTTTCTTCAATAAATTTTATTCAACAAAAAATTTAAACAAAATGCCAGGTAGAAATTGAGTAGATGGTGAATATTCTCTGGAATAATCATATAAAGATGTTTTTGTTATCTCCGCCAAGGAAGAAGGTTATGTTTTCATCGGTGTTGGTTTGTCTGTCTGTCCTTCTGTGTGCAAAATAACTCAAAAAGTTGTGAACGGTATTTTTTGAAACTTGTAGGAAGAGTTGGTAATGACACAAGGAACAGATGATGAAATTTTGGTACTGATCCAGGAATGTTTATGGATTCTTGAAGGAATTTTCATTTGTTATATTTACTTTACATGAAGTATTACAATGTTATGTTCTTTGATTATCTCCCTTGAAAACACGTTCATTGTTTCCACGTAACCTATGGTGGTGTTGCTGTTTCCAAAGTTTATTTTCGTTTCTCTATTAGTAATTTTACTCGTGTATCTATCTTAAAATGAGCTGCTTGGCAGAGGTCTGTGGAGGATGACATGACAAGCCAATTACTCAAAAAGCTCAGACTTTGCTCCCTCCACCGCTGCTGTGAGCTCTATATCATCTGTATGATGTGGAAAATATTCCATCAGCATTGCCCATCCTTAAAATTCATCCGAGGCTTGTCCCCCGTGCAATCCGTCCACTACAGAAATGTTCATGTTGTATCACAAACACTATGACAGAAATATTTCACCTCAATTAGCCCTGTTCACTTCAACATTGTGCCAGACACACATAAAGGAGAAAAGTGACTTCACAGCATTCAAACGATCCCTAGATGACTACCCCCAACAAATACCAGATAAACCACCCACACCCAGATATGTCTCTGAAAACAATAACCCTCTGCTTGAATGGGCTACAGTTCCCCAGAACTGACTGTGTATCTCTTCCAGGTAGTGCTATTAAATTAGACATGGCCTGAGTCAACTTCAGCTGAAAGTTATCTAAGTAATCTAATTTATGCTGTAACCTTTTAATCAAAGCATGACAACGTGGGTAGAAGCTGATATCTTAACATTTCTGATGGTCTTAAGTATAAAAAAAATTCTTAAAGATTTATATAGAACTACATTCAGAATATGTCTATAAGCTATTATGTTTAGACCTGGTTTCTATCCTCAAACTGTTCTGGTTTGTAGATGCAATTTTTTTTTTTAATAAAACACTCCGAAATTAGAAAAATCAAAAATCTACAACAATCTCGGTCCCAGGAGTATCGAATAATGGATTTTCAACTGTGTAAAGAAACTGATTGTGGTGACTGTAGTTTTGATGGTGATTGTGGTGAAAGCAGAGACAGTGTTGATGATGACGATAATCGAGATAAGTATGGGTGGAGGATAAAATAGTATCAGTGGTTATAATGGCAACAGGAGTGGTGTGATGTGTGTTGATGGTGGTAATAGTGGTGTTGATGATAGTGTTAGTTGTGTGGTGGAGGTATTGTAGTGGTTATACTGGTTGTGGTGGTGAAAGTGACTGTCAAGGTAACTGTCATGATAACGTTGATGGCAGTGTATGTGGTTGAAGTGAAAGCAATGACAGTACTGCTGCTGATGTTGGTGGTTGTGAACTGCTTCAGATGATTCCTGTTTTTAAAGGGTTTTTGTTTTTTAAAATCATATGGCTGTGTTATCCCCCCCCCCCCGCCAAGGAGGTTATGATTTTGCCGGCATTGGTTTGGGAAATTAGGCGATTTTCAGCATGCATGTATATGGGTGGAAATGAGCTCTAACTGTAGAGGGAACCTGTGGAACAGGTAGACCAAGAAGATATGGAATGAGGTAATGAAGCATAATCTTCAAATGTTGGGCCTCATGGAGGCAATGACTGGTGACCAAAACCTTTGGCGATATACAGTGCTTGAGAAGACCGGCTAAGCCAAGTGAAATCATAGTTGTGACCGATGCCAGTGTTGCGTATCTGGCACCTGTGCTGGTGGCACTTCAAATGCACTCTTCAAACTTTGCACCTCACACAGGCAGTGACAAGTGACTGAAATGTTTGGCAATATACTCTGCTTGAGAAAACCTGTCAAGCCAAATGAGATTGTAGGCATGGCTGATGCTGGTGTTTTGTCATTGGTATGTATAAAGCACTCACTACTCTCTTGGCCACTGGAATTGAGCCTAAATCGCTTGAAACACAAGCCAAAGACCGCACCAAGTGGTAGTGTTCCATTACCATCGGAACCAAAAACTTCAAACCCACCATAAGAGAAAAGGAAGAAATCAAATGCTAGGAGAGAAAGGCTCAGTAGAAAACAAAAGAGCATGAAGAGAACTAAAGAATAAAGTAGGATTTACTGTATTAAGAGAGTGTAAAAGAAAAATAATCAGTTAAACCCATTTATGTCATGCTTCCAAGTTTTAGTATGACATATTGTTTCTTTTGCTTCTTTGAATGTGTGGATGCTGGACACTGGTTAGTGGGTAAAGGAATGGCTTATGGTGATGTGTTTGAAGATGTGATGGCTTTGCATATGTAGTAGAATACTATGAATGTGTTTATAAAAGTAAGCAGTGAGGAAGGGCTAGTTTTACCAATAGTGCAGCAGAAGTTTTGTCTCATATGATATAGTGACTTAGTAAAAATAGTCAACAGAGACACTCACTACATTCAAATATTTACTTGTTCTCATTGCTATATGTTGTCTCAAAAAATAACCATAATTTTTTGTATCAATACTTTAATCAGCCATCAATTTAAAACAATATTATTACAGCATGCACTTACTGAAAATCTACAGGTGTCAGAGTAGTTCTTTTATATTCTTGATCCATCAATTTCTTGCTCATGTAATTACTCCATTCTAGAGCATCTTTTTTTGCACTAGCTGTAGTTGATTATTATAATGCTATACCAATATTTCCTGGTTGATTATGGACCAATGAGGGTGTTTCTCTGTATCAGTTATAGGCAACCTGTGGCTCACAGAACTTTTGGAATTGCAGGCCTAATGAAAAATTGCCTTCAGTTTTGTTGTTGTATAGCCTTCCCGATGATGACCCATGCCTCATGCAGACCACTTCTCAAAAAAAAAAAGGTTACCGATACTTGCTCTACATTGTTACCCAACTTGCTAGAAATATCTCTTGGATCTCACCCTCTCATTTTAAAAATGTCTTGTTAGATAAAATGGTTCTGAATTTCCTACACGTGAGAAAAAGACAAGCTGGTCACAAGTAGAATGCCTTTGATTATAGTCAGAAATGACTTGTGTTTAAAGAACATTAACAACCTGATTGATTATCTTGTTTCCTACTACATTGGGTATTTTCAGCCTTTCAGCTACAATTGTACTAATTGCTTTTCATACCTTCTTATCCTTACTGGCCCTTTTGCCTGTATAACTACTTAAATAGTAGTTATACATATAGTAATCCATATTTATATGATGCACTCTCCCCATTTAGCAACCTCTCATCATAGCATTTCCATGCCTCTTTCTTTTTGATTGTAATGAACGTGCGTGTATATCTATTATTACATTGACACTTCACACCAACACCATCCCAATTCACACTGATTATACTACTTTGCAATTCAGAACATTCATACATCTAATCTTCAAATTACAGAACTTAGGCTGACTACTTACTTTCAACCACTCTCCTTCCTAAGTATATCCAATATTTAGCTATCTGATGTTGCAGCTTACTTTCCCTCACTCTTTCCAGGTCCATCTCTTAACTTTTATGGCTTTGTCATTGAGGTTTTGCAAGAGGCTGTCATGAAAATTGTCCTTTGGATCATCTGTAACTTCTGATGGTGTATATGCAAAGATAACTATTGCTGTTGTATTGCCTATGACTACTTCAGTTACTCTATACATTTCTCGGCCTATTATATGTTATCATTCATTTGAACATTGTTACCTGTCTAGGAAAAAATGTACCTATTAGTTCTGGGTTCAATTCCACTGTGCATCAACTGGTGATCTGATGCCCCGTGAGGGAATGTGAAAGATGGAAACTGACTGAAGACTGTTGTTTCTTTGCATCTGTGTGTCTGTGTGTGTGTACAACAGATGATTTTGTTGATACTTCCTGCCAACAAATTATCCACTTGTTCTGTGCTTTTGAATTCTTCTGGAACTAAAATATCCTTACTTATGAAACAGGTAAATGTTTGTAAGAAAAGCATCAAACCACAATATTCTTGCTTCAAGTATAATCCCATCTAACCCCAGTTAGCATGGAAAAATAGACATTGAACAAATGAATAAATGGATTTTGTTTGTGAAGACAAAGGCTGAGGCTTCTCTCAATCTTAGCTGTATAAATCTAATTGTCTTACAGTATAAATCTAATTGTCATCACTCAAGTACTTCTACAATCTCTGTATATCTACCTTCCATTATGCTAATATTTATGGTGACATTCTTAAAGTTCTTTGAGAGATTTTGCTTGGGTAGTGAGTAGGATACTTATGTCTGCACATGAAAAGAAGAGAGTTTCTGGGATTGTCTACAGTTGTAATATAATATTTCTGTTATATGATATTACTAAAAGGTCTTGTCTTCTGAGTTAAAAAAGAAATAATTTCTTAATATTAAGTTTTGAATATTGCTTTTCATTCAGAAATTTCATGAGCATATCTATTTGCTTTCATATTTTTAAGCTGTTGGTGAAATTCTGTGGTGTTGTTTTTGAATTTGAAAAATTTAACTGGAGTTGTGAGTCACTTTATGTTCCTGATGGTTTGGTTGATGGACGATTAATTCCTGTAAAGTAAGTTTAATTTATGAACTTTTATGTTTGATTTTCTCCTATTTTTCATAAATATCTAATATAGATACAATCGCAGCATGGAAGGTGTTTATAAGCCATTTAATTTGTCAAAATATTTTCGCTGCTTTGAGACCGCAACCTGTTCACTGACAAAATTCCGTGCCTTGTTTTTAAATGACTTATAAACACCTTCCACGCTGCAATTGTTTTTGTTTCAGCACACTATCTCAAATAAGGTCACTTGCTATGCAAGTACATCTCCATAAAAATAATATAGATAATTTGTCATATATAAATTGTGCTGATGAAATATTGATTGATTATACCTCTCTATCTGCCAGTCATGTATTGGATTGAAAGCTTCTCATTAAATGATGCCATTGCTGCATGCACTGTCAGGGATCTTTCTGACACATACACTCTGTCTATTTTGGTGTATTCCAAGATTCACTTATGTTCCCCATTTTTCCATCTCTTCTCCATTAAGCTTGCTATCACTTCTAGCATTGCTAGAGGTGATAGCAAGCAGGTTGTTAATGACATCAGAGGAAAATATCTGCCAATGACTTCTGTGCATATTAACTAATGATTTGGGATGGAATTCCTAATCATGTTCTGCACTATCAAACATTATCAATTGATTCTTGATTCACATAATTCTCAAGCTACCTAGAGTAATAAGGCGGTTTAAGAGGAAACAAAAAAAAAAGTCAGGGTTGTGAATTATGTGTGTGAAGGATCATATTTCCAATGCACCATCTAAAGTATCAAAACTAATTACTTCTCCCATAAAAAATCAATAAAATTTGTATGAGGTTGATATGAGGTAAAACCTTTGAAAGTAGTACCCCAATGTGACTGTCCAATGACTGAAATTAGAGAAAGAGTAAAATATACAGCTCTTGATTGAATTTAAATTCAAGTACATATTAAAATTTATGAAATATTGAAATTTTCTCTGGATGTGTATATTCAGTTTTGTGTCAGTTACATAATCTTCTCTACGGTGAAATACTGGAGTGTATCCTCAACTTAGACCTTTAAACCAGAGGCCTTGATAAGGAATATGATAAAAAAGCTTCCTGTGGGGGGGGGGGGGGTGTTTCACTTCAGCTGCATACAGTGTTGAATGAAGGCATGACTCTTAAAAATAGAAATTCATAGAAATAAAATCCTTAAATAAATACGACTTCATTTTCATTCTATTACTGGAAAATGTCAGAACAGAGAGTAGAAGTTGTTTTATTTTGTTTTCTTCATTTTGCTACTTCTGGTTTAATGATTGTTAAATGATGCACTATGAATTGTGAAGTGTTGCTAGATGATGTACTGTCTGACTCACATATATGTAACTATTTTATATAGGTGTACAGCACCTGAATTACTACCAATTGACCTCCGAGCAAAGCTTATTGTCTGCATGATTCATTTGAAGCATCATAAAATTGTTGAGGTTTGTAAATAAAATTATTGAGGTTTCTAAAACATGTAATTGTGTGTGTATATATGTATGTGTATGTATATATCTATCTATCTATCTATCTATCTATCTATCTATATATATATATATATATATATATATATATATATATATATATATATATATATGTATTCATATAGATAGGTGCAGGAGTGGCTGTGTGGTAAGTAGTTTGCTTACCAACACATGGTTCTTGGTTCAGTCCCACTGCGTGGCACCTTCAGCAAGTGTCTTCTACTATAGCCTCGGTCCAACAAAAGCCTTGCGAGTGGATTTGATAGACAGAAACTGAAAGAAGCCTATCATATATATATATCGGAGTGGGTAAGGGACATGGGAGTTATAAGTATGTCTTAGCCAGCGGCCGGTTCATTCAAGATTGTTGCCTACAGAACTCGGGAGCATAATTTTTTGATAATCAACCCCGTACCATTGCACATTATTGGAGCATCTAAATTCCTTAGCAGCATGATTGGCGCGTCAACTTTCAGGTGCAGTTTGTGAGCTGGTAGTTTTGCAGGTCCCCCCTTTTGTCAGATTTGTCATGGGCCGGCCGATCTATCTCAGATACATGGGAAGCTGGATT
>NC_068990.1:50707632-50708300 GCF_001194135.2 Octopus bimaculoides
TATATATATATATTTATAATATATATCATCATCATCATCATCGTTGATTAATGTCCGCTTTCCATGCTAGCATGGGTTGGACGATTTGACGGAGGACTGGCAAGCCAGCAGGCTGCACCAGGCTCCAATCTGAGTTTCTACAGCTGGATGCCCTTCTTAACACCAACTTCCAAGAGTGTAGTGGGTGCTTTTATGTGCCACCATCATGAGGGCCAGTCACACGGTACTGGCAACGGCCACGCTCAAAAAGGTGCCACCTGCATGGGAGCCAGTCCAGCGGCACTGGCAACAACCTCGCTCGAATGATTTTCTAATGTGCTACCAACACGAGTGCTAGAAGGCGACGCTGGTAATGATTACGCTCAAATGGTGCTATTTACGGGCCACTAGCACGGAAGCCAGACAGCTGCTCTGGCAATAAACACACTCTTTAATTCTAGTGAGACAATCTTCAAATTTGCCTATGTGGTTTGGAGCATCCAGTAGGCAATATGTATTGCATATGACTATATTATGTTGTCTTATGTATACAATTAGGGTGTCACATACCGAATTTGAGTATGACAGTAAGACCTGGGGTGTGAGGTCGTCACGGATGTATACAGCAACTCCACCATGGCTCCTTTCCCTTCTGTCTGTTCGCAGTATGACATATTTTGGTACGTGTA
>NC_068990.1:50709239-50709995 GCF_001194135.2 Octopus bimaculoides
GTTTTTTAAGCCCAGAAGGGGAGTAGAGGATAGAGAGGAAGTGAAAGATAGCGGGAGGTAGAAAAGAAGAAACACAGAGGTGGGGAATAGAGAAAGAGAGAGGGAGATATGAAGGAAAGAGAGAGTGAGATATTAAGGAAAAAGAGAGGGTGATATGAGGAAGAGAGGGAGTGTGGGGTGTTAGAGACAGAAGGAGGTAGAGGAAGGGGAGAGAAAGAGAGACAGAGGGAGGGAGAGGATGGGAGGAGAAAGAGAGACAGAGGGAGGGAGAGGATGGGAAGAGAGAGAGAAAGAAACAAGAAAGGATGAAGGATGTGAGAGGAAGGGAGACACGGACTGAGAAGAGGAGGAAAATGAAAAGTGTATGAGGGAGAGGGTGAGGTGACAGAAGGAGAAGAAGGCGTTGTGAGATACAATGGAAAGGGAAGAGAACTGAGAAAAGTGGAAGATATGAAAGCGAAGGGGACAGATGAGAAAAAGGAATGAGATATGGAAAGAAGAGGAAGATATGAAAGCGAGGGAGGGAGATGAGAAAAAGAGTAAGATATGGAAGACAGAGAGGGAGAGAGATAGGTGTAAAGAGATAAAGGGAGAGAGAGAGAGAGGAAGCAGTACTTATGAAAAAGAGTGGGAGCAGGTAACGAAGATGTGTAGGAAAATGAAAAATTCGTAATTCTAAATGGGATTTGTAATTCAAAGAGTTGTAGAGATAAAGCGAAAAGAAACGAAACGATAGTGAAAAGAAGGGGGGGGGGG
>NC_068990.1:50711602-50713739 GCF_001194135.2 Octopus bimaculoides
AACAAGAAATTTAGTTAGGAACATTTTACTTAGATTATCAAATTTATCCACAAATGAAAATATTTTCAATAAGGAAGCTGACTTTTACAACTCTGCTTTATTAAAAGCAGGATATAGAGAAAAAGTTAGTTTTATTAATTCCACTTACGAAATCGATACCCGTAATAATATAGATATTAATATTAACAGCAACGATAAATATAATTATCATTCTCATCATAAAACTATTGACGATAACAAACAAACAAACATTTCTTTACATTATAGGGGAGGTAACCGACAGTTTAAACCCTTTTTCAATAATAACAATAATAAATTGAAACTATTTAGAAATAATAATAGCACACATTCTAAACCAGAATCTGATAAAAAGATTTGGTTACTCAAACACTAAAAACATCTCGCAAATAATATCCGCACACAATATGAGGCTATTAAATTCACAAGAGAGTACCGATAGCAAAACATTAAGTCAGGCATTATAAACCATTACCATAATAACAATAATAATACTAATAATAAACCAAGGAACAATAATTATAATATGATGTATAATAATAATAATTACAACAACATCATTATTTCGGAAGTTAATAGCAAAAGAATTAGTTTTTTAAGTGATAATGCCAAACTCAAAAACACTATATATCAATGCCAGGTCAGCACTCCTACAAATGTGTCCTTTTATATTGGATCATCTTCTTCGCCAATATTCTCCAGAATTTCCAATCATTATTCATCCTTTAGAGATAGAAGCAAACGAAATACCACGAGCCTTAGTAAATTAGTTTGGGAACTCAAAGACAATAACATAAAATTTAAAGAAGACTGGCTAATTCTTTCCATATCTAGACCATATGACAAAGGTAGAAGATTTTGTCCATTATGTAATACCAAGCTATTTTTTATTTTATTCTCAAAGAATATACTGGTGAACACGTTCATCGAAAACTCATACAGATGTAAACATTGGCAGCAACACGTGTTCACAGCATTCAGAGAAAAAATACTTATTTTTATAACTCTAACAAATTAACTTGTAACATATTAGTTCCTCAAATAATTCAAGAGACACATGTCAATTATACCTTTATATGTAAAAAGATATCGTAGACTGATTTTGCTTGATATATGTTATCTTAACACTCTTAATTTGTAAACCCAAATTAGAACACCAATAACATCTATAAACATACACTAGAACATTATTTTCAGTTTAATTCAACATAAACATTACCTCATACAATGTCTAATATGCTATGCACTTGATTTCATATTTCATTGTACTTCCAAATCATTCTTTTACTACTTTCAATTTATTCAGCAAAAATAAGAGTTATTTATCATGGTCATAGTTACATTAGTGGCAGTATTCCAAGTCTACAAATTTAATTTATCATCTTAAACTTTCCCAGAAACATCTAAAATTCTGAAAACAATCCTATTTCACTTGTTTACTTTCATCGTAAGATGAATCCCAAGCATTTAAATATTCTATTCTATGACGTATTAATTACTGATCAACATGACATTCTGTTTCATCTCTCGGAAAACCCTTGCATTAACAGATATGGAACGTGATCACCAAAGTAAACTTTGATAATAATATTAACTTTGTCTTTACAAGTAATTTTTACTCCTTCAACCCCTACTCTTGCCCATTTTATTTACATCTAACTTAATAACATAATCCATTTCTGTAGATTAATAGACCACCCATTAACTTTATTAATTAATTGTCAATCATTTAATATCTTACTAATATAAGCATCACTTTCCTATACATATTCCACTGCTTTAATATCAATCACCACACAACCACCGTACTAAGGAGTGCATACAAATGCGTGTATGTATCCATGTGCATACATACACATATGTGTGTGTGTGTGTGTGTGTGTGTATACATGTGTAAGTATGTTTGTGTGTATATGTGTGCGTATGTGTGTACATTCTTATATATGTATGAAATTATATGTAGGTGTGTGTATATATTTGTTTTAAAATATATATGTATGTGTATATGGATGGATGGATTTATATTTATATATATATATATGTATGTGTGCATGTATATGTATGTAAATATATATATATGTATATATATATATAATATATATATATATATATATATATA
>NC_068990.1:50715600-50719464 GCF_001194135.2 Octopus bimaculoides
GCCCAGTGTCGCCTTTCTTGCACTTGTGTCCGCGGCATGTGTAAGGACTTTCGAGCGAGATCGTTGCCAGTGCCCCTGGACTGGCCCTTGTGCGGGTGGCACATAAAATACACCATTTTGAGTGCGGCTGTTGCCAGTACCGCCTGACTGGCCTTCGTGCTGGTGGCACCTAAAAGCACCCTACACTCTCTGAGTGGTTGGCGTTAGGAAGGGCATCCAGCTGTAGAAACTCTGCCAAATCAGATTGAAGCCTGGTGTAGCCATCTGGTTTCACCCTTCCTCAGTCAAATTGTCCAACCCATGCTAGCATGGAAAGCGGACGTTAAACGATGATGATGATATATATATATTAAAAGAAATAGAGAAATACAATTGACTTACTAAAAAATTATTTACATTATAATATAATATATTATGAAAAGATATAATATAACAAATGACTAAAACAAATATAAAGCCAACAATTTGTTTCAACTCATATCCACTTGTGAATTTATAAAAATTTACATTTGTGCATATAAGTCTCATCAGGGCATTTGTTCAAAACACAGACAAAAATTCTATGCATGTACTGCTAAATCTCAAATTAGACCGATTCAAAATATACATATGTTTAGAAGCGTGAGCATTAATAATTCAAACATATAATAAATGCAATAAAAAAAATTAAAAAAATTGGAATGGATAAAATAATTTAGTAAAGAAAATTTAGTAAGGTCATAAAATTTTGTTATGGATCTACACTGATATTAATCGGAAAACATTTTAATCAAAAATAATCACGGGTCATTTTTATTATATATCTATATCTTACATATTAAAATTGAAAATATCTGTGTGTGTGTGAGTGTGTGGAGCGGTATGTCCTTATTTTGTGCCAAAATGGCTTGACCGATTTTTCTTAAACTTCACATGCACATTGCTTATGAGTCTGGGGAGGTTTTCAGTATAAATTGATTTCGAAAAAATTTTCGGATAAACAGCGGGAGGAATAACATTTGGCCGCAAATGAACGGCAGGAGTAATTATTTTTAAACTTCCAAAGGAAATAACCCATTTGTTTTCAGTATGCTTATTTCTTAGTATTTGAACTATTTTAGTTATTTTCTCAATTTATCCAGTACAAAGCTTAAGGAAGTAAATAGTATTCTCCTAAACAATAGATCCACTTATTTTGGTTAGTGACTTGTTTATGAATATACCAACACTAGCACTGCTGAGGGTAATATTCTCTGGGAATGCACAAAAGCCCTTTTCAGAGTTATTAATTTTGAATTGTTATTATCTCATATCTAATTAGCCTGTTATTGCGTAACATGTTTCACGATTTTAGTATACATACCTTATTAGTATTTCCTCCTAAAATCTATATACTCTGGGAACATATTAAAGCCCTTTTCGGGGCAACTTTATTTGAATTCTTACTATAGGGTAATTAATTTCATGTTATTACATAACTGACTTCACAATTTGGGTATTCATAACTTATTGGGAATTCCTAAAAACAAGATTCTTTGTAAGACAGTTCAGTATTTTCAGTAAATATACAAAAACCATTTTAAGGGCTACATACTTTGCATTGTTGTTACTGGATTAGCGAAACAATTATGAGAATGGAACCAAGAGACAAGCCTGCTTTCCTGGGAACTGACTGGGAGAACAATGCCTGTCATCGCCACAGATGGAGGAAGCAGGTTAAGGAGGGGGTTGACACTTTTGAGAGTGCACATATCCAGCATGAAGAACTTAAGTGTGCTGCGCGAAAGAGCATGGCTGGTGTAGTGAATGGGGAAAGCTTGGTCTGCAATGTTTGCAGTCGTTTATGCTTGTCAAGAGCAGGGCTCATTAGCCACCAACGGAGCCGCAAGTGCAAAATATAAGTTAGTCCTAGAGCGCACAGTGTTCCTGAAGGTCAGCAATGGTCTTCCTCAGTTATATATATATATACACACACACACACACACACACACACACACACACACACGCACACACATATGTGTGTAGAAAGAAGACTGTCATATATATGTGTATATTTGTGTGTGTATGTCTGTTTATACCCTCACCATTGCTTGACAACCGATGTTACTGTGTTTACGTTCCCTTAAATTATCGATTTGGCAAAAGACACTGATAGAATAGGCTTACAAACAATAAATCACGTGGTCGATTTGTTTGGCTAAAGGCAGTGCTCCAGCATGGCTGCAGTCACATGGCTGCAGTCACATGACTGAAACAAGTAAAACAATAAAAAAAACTATGCCATTTTAATCCCAAGTAAGGCTGGGTATATCTGCTAGTCTGTATAATATGTAATATATTAAAAATTTATGGTGGAGCAGGAAATATATTTTATTTAAAATTAATATATATTATCATGAAAAAAGATAAATAAATAAGGATATGTTTAATTCAGACACTAAATTCCACAATTCATTCACTCAAAAATTACTACCAAATATGCCGATGTTAAATAAATGTATAAAGTTACATACCATTTTTACATAATATTATATAAATAGATAGAGTATCAGAATTTTACTTTGTATTACAGAAAGAAATAAAATAAAGTAATCCAATATTTTTATTCTATAAATTTATGTGTGTGTACAAGTTCTAAAGAACATAATATGACTATATTAATGAACGTAACAATACTGGGCTTAGTAAATTAATCTGGTATCTAAAGGATCATAATAAACAATTTAATTTGGAATGGAATATTCTCTCTGTATCTTTTCCATATGATAACGGTAAATCTTTTTGTCAACTTTGTAACAGTGAGATGTACTTTATCCTGTTCTCAGAGAATCCCCTTGTAAGCACGTTTATAGAAAGCTTTTATCATTGCAAACATTGGCAGAAATATATCTTTAGTTCCTACAAGTGATTTCTACCATTCTATAAAATTCGACCTTTGACTGTCTTTTTACATTTCACTTTCACTAAATATATCTACTTCTATGCCTGTAAGCTTTATTCTAATTCACCTATCTCCCCACTAATAGTTTTCTGCTAAATATATGTGTATGAGGGTATGTGTGTTTATCTATCTATATATGTATAAAACTGAGAATTTGTGTGTGTGTGTGTGTGTGTGTGTCTGTATGTGTGCATCACTAAAACTCGAGAACTATCCAATGGATTACATTCAAATTTTACACGCGCCTTTCTTAGGGTCTATGCTGTGTCATGGGCCCAAACATTTTCAACTTCTTGCCTAATGTGAGCCTGGAGCAATCTCATACTTGTTACACTGTTTCCATATTACGTGTTTTATTCAGAACATATGTTGGAAGTAAAAAGATTTGAATAACACCTGCATTTAACTCCATTTATTTATTTAGCTATATTAATCAAAAACATTTCACCTAGACCTGATACACATGCATTCACATACATATATATACATGCACATATAAATACATATACATGCATACACACACATATATATATATATATACACAGACTCATATATATACACAGACTCACACACATATACATGCACATAATCCATCCACAAAATACAAAATCATATTCATATATATAGACACATATACAGATATACACCATCAGATATAAATAAAAGATATATACCTATACATATATATACATACATATAGACAGATATCATCATCATCATCATCATCATCGTTTAACGTCCGCTTTCCATGCTAACATGGGTTGGACGATTTGACTGAGGACTGGTGAAACCGGATGGCAACACCAGGCTCCAGTCTGATTTGGCAGAGTTTCTAGAGCTGGATGCCCTTCCTAACGCCAACCACTCAGAGAGTGTAGTGGGTGCTTTTATGTGTCACCCGCACGAAAACGGCCACGCTCGAAATGGTGTCTTTTATGTGCCAC
>NC_068990.1:50724105-50725312 GCF_001194135.2 Octopus bimaculoides
GCCATAATTTTAAGGAGCGATAAGAATTTTTGAATAAAGGAAAATGGGTAGGGGTGGGTAGGTACCGTCAGCGAGTAGATAGGGCTCTTAATTGTAGATTTTAAATATTTGAGAGACAACAATGCATAAATCGTAATTTTTAAAAGAGCAATGAATTCTAGGTGAATAGAATATAACGTAGCATGAATTTAGGAAGCTTAGAAAATGAATAAGTATGAATTTAAGACAACAACTGAATTCAATTGAATTTCATGGAGAGAAACAAGATAAATAATAGAGGGCAGACTAAAGCGCGAAGGTATGAGATGTTTGAGGCCGTAAATAAATAAAAATCTCTATCTTATCTGCATCTTGGAGACTTCGTCGTAGTATGTCAGCGGAGAAGAGATTGAGATAATTTAGAATACAATCATATATATATACATATATCCATATATACATGTAAATATATGTATATACATAGATATACACACTTAATAAAATTTTCTGAACACATATTTAGAAGAGTCTGTACAAGATAAAACACGTTTATGTCTGTTATTAAGCAATTTCTTCTTAGATGGTAAAATTTGAAACTCATCCACATATAAGTTACATCTTTCATCAGCAATTTTATATGATCTAGCATGACTATTTACCATTTAATGTTGTACAATTTCATACTATCCTTTAATTTCCATATAAACTTACTTAAACTGGTACTGTTCAACTTATCCCTATTCTTAAAAGTATACTCATGCTTTACAATTCATTTCTTAATAAAATTTTCAGTTGATTCAATGTAAAAGTAATTTTTCCCTTCAGATTCAACTCTACATCTATGTTACATTGGAAAATATGAGCAAAAGAAATAATATTCTTAAGATTATAAACCTGGGAAAGTACAGGACAAGTTATTACACTTGGGAAATTTCAGGACAAGGTTTTACATCTGGTAAAATATTGCAGCTAACAATAAAATTTGAAATAAAATATTTAGATTTAGAAAATATTTGCTGTTATTAAAACTAAAAATTTGATTACAAGTTATTTCTTTTATTTGTTACTGCTTGTTACTTCTATTAAAAATTAAAAAATAACACAAATTATTTTTTGCACTTAAAAAATATATTTTTAATTATTAATTAATAATCAAAAATTTGAAAATAGGTTATAAAAAATAATAGCAGTCTATAATTAGTATAATAAATAGAATAATACAAACATT
>NC_068990.1:50725691-50746361 GCF_001194135.2 Octopus bimaculoides
AACTTTTCCAAGTTTAATAACTTGTACTTATCCAGGTTTAACAATATTATTACAAAGTAATTATAATAATTAAAAAACATGCCATCATTTTGTTAAAATATTGACACACTAGAATACTTTAAAAATGAGAGCCAGAAGTACCAATATAGCTAAAGTTTTATGCAAAGTAGAATAGCATATATGGTAGGCAAATTCATTTTATCCTTAACTGCAATATTTTAAGTAGAAATTTTCTTGTTCTGTACTTTACCAAATGTAATAACTTGTCCTGAACTTTTCCAAGTTTAATAACTTGTACTTATCCAGGTTTAACAATATTATTTCTCTTGCTCGCATTTTTCCATATAATCCATGTTTCTTCCAGGCTATACTGTTATGCTAATTAATAATGTGTCAATAATTTAAGATTTTTACCTTATTGAAAATGATCTCAATCTTGCCAGTGAATCGGGTGGGTTTTAAGCTAGCTCCTGTCGAGGACTCTTCATTAGGCTTTGGGCCCAACAATGACACTTCATGCATTGAGTACATATTAAATTTTATTAAACTTGAACAATATTTTTTGAGCAATGAACAATTTTCATCAAAACAATGATATAATTTGTTGACTTGGTAACTTATTGCA
This sequence comes from Octopus bimaculoides, assembly GCF_001194135.2. Classification (NCBI taxonomy): domain Eukaryota; kingdom Metazoa; phylum Mollusca; class Cephalopoda; order Octopoda; family Octopodidae; genus Octopus; species Octopus bimaculoides. The sequence continues at coordinate 50,726,317 of NC_068990.1, forward strand.
AAGCTGCATGATAAACTTTTTTTGTCTCCTCATTTAAGAGTCAGTACAATTTTTTTTCTATCTAACCTCATTCTTTCTCTCTCTCTTTTTCTTTTGATTGTTTTCAGCCATCACCAGTACCTCCACCATCGCCACCACTTCTGCCATACACACACCATTCAAACTTCTGATGCCACCACCATCAATACCTTTGACTTCACCACCTTCCTCTCCACCACCATGACCACTGTCTTTTACATCACTTACTCTCACCATCATCCCTGACCACCATCATCACCACCATCTCCACCTCTATCACAACTACAGCTCATATTATTACTATCACCCCATTACCATCACAAAAAGGCTAAATGTGTTTTTTCAGTATGTTATTGAGCATGTTACTTCAGTGTTCAGTCCCTCTTTCTCTCACATACCCACTCTTTCTCTCTCTCTTATTATTACTCCCACTACCATCATCAACACTACTACTTTTAATAAAAACATCAACACTACTACTTTTAATAAAAACATCAACACTCCCTCAATTTCTTTGTCTCTCTTTCTTTTCCTCTCTTTTTTCTCTCTCTTTCTGTCTGTCTTCACCACCACCCTCACTGTTTCTATGCCTACTATTACTCTCACCCCATCATGAGGAATAGTTGGAGTATCATTGAATAGTGAGAGAGTGGGGTCTAAGTGTGACACACTGACACACAGAAATTAGTTTTCACATTTATTATATTAGAAGTCCCTTTATAGAACTAATTCATAAAAAAATATAGAACTATGTTATCACCCTCAAATTTGAGAAACAAACATTCATAACTTTTTCTTTTAGAACTTTTTTTTCATCTCAGATATTATGGGACTGTGTTTATAATTGCATTAATTAATACATCATCATCATCGGAAAGCGGACGTTAAACGATGATGAAGATGATGATGTATTAATTAATGCAATTATAAACACAGTCCCATAATATTTGAGATGAAAAAAAAGTTTTAAAAGAAAAAGTTATGAATGTTTGTTTCTCAAATTTTGAGGGTGATAACAGTTCTATATTTTTAAAAACTAATTGCAAATTAGTAGTATCATTGATAATTTTTTCCTTACCTCAATGATGCCAGTGACATATCTTAAAAGTCTCCTTAGAGAACTATATTTATAAAAAGTATAGAACTATATTATCACCCTCAAATTTGAGAAACAAACAGTCATAACTTTTTCTTTTAAAACTTCATTGCATGAAATTGATACCATTAAATTCCTCAAATTGAGCTCTATCATTTAAGCTTAATTAAAATATAGTTTTGTTTTTAAAATAAAAAATTTAATTATACTTAAATTCAATTTTTTGCCTTATATTTTTTCATATTTTATCTCATAACTTTTTTGATACAAATTTTCGTTGTATGGGAGCAAAACTGTGAAATTCCTCATGCTTTCTTCTATCATTGAAGCTAAGATAAATACATTTTGCGTTTAAAATAAAACACTTATTTAGATCTAAACTTGATTGGAGGCGTTATTTACTCTCCTATAATGTTGCTACAAATTTTGTTGTAAACTTTTTTCTACTAGATCAAATCTCAATTTTTTTTATGCCAAAATGTAACTAAGGACCAGTCCTCTTCAAGAATGTTAACAGTTTTCGATTTGGTTAAGAAGTGAATTAGCAACAAGGCTCTGAAGCTGTTGTGTGTGAGTAAATTATGGCCTGAAGAATATTATTCAACTACTACCGTAGTTGAATGATACAAGGTTATTGTGCATGCAAAAATTAGTGAAATAACACTTATCCTTAAATCTACAATCACAAGTTCTAGCGATATAATTATCAGTAATAGAATCATTATTTCTATTATTATAAAAACTGTCTAATTTTTTTATTATTAGTTGAAGAGATAATTCTAAACAAATTTTTGGATACTGAAAAACCAATTCTGGTCCTTTTATTACTAATTATTTTATTATATTTCTTTTCTTTATTAAAATGCTTAGATATAGATCTGTAAAAACGCTTAATTAGTTTCTATTTGCCTTGCATAAGGAATAATAAACGAAATATTATCATTTATAGAATTAATATCATTAAGTGTATCTAAACTGGCATACGAAGTATTGTTTTTAGTCTTAAATTGTCATAATACAGGTTTAGCTTATCTACATTATTTATATTGATTTTAGAACCTACATTTACACTATATTTCATTATTTTCATACATTGGTTATCCTTAGATTCAGTAATGTCTAATTTATTAGTTACCTCATCAGCCTTATTAGTATTTTTATTATATTTTTATGAGATTTACTACTTTTAATTACTTTAGTCACATCTCCATTATTAGATCCACACATTCTGTTATCAACTGATTTACCATTAACATAATATTTTTTATAGTCTTCATTTTTATTACAATAAACAATCCTATGCATGTATCCTGCTTTTCTAAGGGCAACATTATAATATTTTTGCCTTATTGTTAAAAATTTCCTCATTAGAAGATAAATATGAAATGCCTCGAAATATTATCAGTTTAAGTTCATGTTATTGCTTTAGGATGATTACTGTTAATATTAATATATTTCAGATATCGTTAGGTTTATGATATGGGTTATATTGGCCAGTAACAAGGTGCAGATTAACATCTAAATAATTAACAGAATCGTGTTTATTTTCAATAAATAAACCAAATATTTTTTTTAAACTATGGAATTTTTCCATATACAAATCCAATTTCCTATTTGATAGACTATTAATAAAAAACAGCACATCATCTCTATAATATCTGGAAATTCGTTACCCCTAATATCTGGAAATTCACTACATGTATCTCTTATCTTTTACTTGTTTTAGTCATTTGTCTGTGGTCATACTGGAGCATCGCCTTGAAGTGTTTTTATTTGTATAAATCAGCCCCAGGACTTTTTTTAACCTAGTATCTATTCTACTGGTCTCTTTTCCCGAACCACTAAGTTACTGGAATGTAAACATGCCAACGTTAATTGTCAAACAGTAGGGATGGAGGAGAAATGTAGAGACAAAGACACACACATACACACATAGGATGTATATATCTATTATGAATTTATTGTATTTATTTCATTATTAAGATTTATATAATGTATTTCCCATGTTTTACTGAAACATATAACACAGAATGAAAATGGTACTACATATTCCAGTCTTTGTTTTAACGCATGTGTGTGTATACATATATGCGTATGTATATATATATATATATATATATATATATATATATATATATATAGATATATATTCACATATATTTGTATATATATAATTATATATTCACATATGTAAATATATATAATTCATATATTTGCATATATGTCTGTGTGTTCACACACAGGCACACATGCACTTGTGCACACACGCACACACACACACACACACCTTATAGCATGTATTACCTTGCTTTTTCATTCATTGTTTAAATGAGTAGTTTGTTGATGCATATATTTTTTATTCTTAGCCTTTGATGCAGCCTTTTTATGAAGAAAATATAGAACAAGTTGGAGACCTGTATCTAGATATAGCAGAAGCATATATGGAAAATGCTCTTTACTCAGAGGCTAAATCTCTGTTTTCAGTTCTTGTTCATTCAACTACATACAATGAGGTAAGTCAGTTCTTTTGATAAGTTCAGTTACCATGTGAAGTATAAAGTAAGATGCTTTAGCATACTGTCTTCTGCAACTTTATTATTTTTTTTTTACAATCTAAACCTGCATGCAATCCACCACCACCATCTTTCCAAAATTTCCCTCTTTGCTTTTAAAACAACAAAAACATGTTGTAACCTTGTCAAAAATTCCATTGTTCCTAGTTTCATCCCGCCTAATGTTCCTCATACTCTGAATTTGGTTGTACTCATCATTACTATTCCAAACAAGTAGTTGTATAGAAGAAATAAATTAAATTAGAAATGCTCAAAGAATGTATGAGGATTAATTAAATTTATATATATATATATATATATATATATATCGTCAGTAGTTTATAAAAAGAAGCACACTCTAAAGCATTAAAGCTGTAATATATTTTTTCAGGTAGTTAAAAGTTTTGGCTAGTCATAGAATAGCCATTGGTTTTATACCTATAAAGTGTTTCATTCGTTTTGATACCCACTTTATTCTCTCTTGCTCATATTATGTCTGTATCCTTGCTTTTGCATGCTATATGTTAAATAGTGGCTTTCGCTTTGTCTGTTTGGATATTTTACATGGCCTTTATCTAGAGAATAGGGCAGCCATGATGTTTGGTCATTTGCGGTGTACCTGCCCAACCCACCCCAAATATCTATACCAGGAAAGGTCGTTTTTCCTCAAACCTCTACCAGAAGTCTTTTCTCTTCGAACCTCTACTGGAAGTCTTTTCTCCTCGAATCTCTACCAGCAATCTTATCTCCTTGAAACCCTATTGGAAGTCTTTTATCTCCAACCTCTTACTGGAAGTCTTTTCTCCTTGAACCCCTAGCTGAAGTCTTTTCACCTCGAATCCTTACCAGAAGTCTTTTCTCCTCAAAACCCTACTGGAAGTCTTTTGTCCCCAACCCCCTACTGGAATTTATTTTCTCCTTTCCTTGAACTTCTACTGGACATCTTTTCTCCTCAAACCACTACCAGAAGTCTTTTCTCCTCAAACCCCTACCTGAAGTCTTTTCTCTTTGAACCCCTACTGGAAATCTTTTCTCCTCGAACTCCTACTGGAAGTCTTTTTGCCTTGAACCCCTACTGGAAGCTTTTTGTCAATGAATCCTTAATCTCATTCTTAAGGTGAATTTTATTTGTCAAATGTAATCTTTGCTGCATCCATTGCATTTGATGGTATGTCTTAAATTTTTTAAAGAACAAATAAATTGGTTTCTCACAATAAAAATCTGTCCGAATTTAAATTCATGCTGTATCTTCAATAAGATTGTCACAAATTCTACAATTAGAGTAGTCATACTTTTTAACTACTGGAGTTAAGTGCATAGTTGCTAGTTTTGCATTGGCATTAGGTCATCTCATAAATAATGTAGTTTTTTCAGTTGCATGAACTAAAAGTTAGAGGGGGACAGGATAAACTATCTGCATCAACTTGCTATAAAATTTTACACTGTTCTTATTTATAGTGCAAGTTTTGAAGAATGCAATTCGATTTTAACAGTTATTTTATCAAAGCTATAATGGAAGTGACAAAGGAACATATTTGGCATATTTTGCTTTATGAGTTCAATAAAAGCAACAATGCAAGGGTAATGTGAGGAATATTAATGCAGTATATGAGGATCAGGAGATCAGACAATAAGCATACGCTAGCGTCAAAGGTGGTTCCAGAAATTCTGAGCCAGAAACTACAGCCTAGAAGATAAGCCTTGATGAGAACATCCTGCAAACCCTGGTGGAACAAAATCCCATAGTAACTGTTGAGGAACTAGCAGAGAAGCTTGGATTTGGTCATTCAACCATTCATTGACACCTGTGTGCTATTGGAAAAGTCATCAAATTGGGTTGATGGGTTCCTCACAAAATTTCTGAGTCTAGTCGCACAGAAAGAGTGAATGTGTGCTCTTCTTTGCTGTCATGTCTCATGAATGAATCTTTTTATAACCGAATAGTGACTGGTGATAAGAAATAGGTTCTCTATAAAAATTTCAAGTGCCGATGACAGTGGGTAGGGAAAGGAGAAAAACCAGCACCCCAGGTTAAAGAAGGTCTTCACCCATGCAAGGTGTTGTTATCTGTTTGGTGGAATATGAAAAGTTTAGTCCACTTTAAACTTTTAAACCAAAACCAAATGATAACAAAGGAGATCTACTGTGAGCAACTTGAGCAGCTTAAGTCAGTGCTAGAAGAAAAACAACCATCTTTGGTTTCAAGACGAAAGGTGTTCTTCCATCAGGATAATGCTTGGCCACATACAGCGAGGATGACATTCCAAAGGTTGGGGCAGTTTGAATGGGAAACGATGCCCCACCTACCATATTCACCGGACATTGCCCCATCTGATTATCATTTATTCCGCAGTCTTCAAAATCATTTGGATAGAAAAAATATGGACTCTGCAGATGAGGTCAGAACAATACTGGTGGAGTATTTTTTGTCACAGACAAGTGAATTTTGAAAGAGGGGCCTTGCAAGTCTGCCAGATAGATGGAAGAGCATTGTAGAAAATGAAGGAGAATATATTTTAGGTTAAAAATCTATATTTTAGATTGAAAAATGGAAGTTTTTTTTAAAAATGCATTATTTATGAGATGACCCAATAGTTATTTTGGGATTTTGGTTGTTTTCTGCATTTGATTATTTTATATGATTCACATACATTTTCCAGTCTTGAGTCTGTTCTCAGTAATGCTATGCTCAGATAATGCTGAATGTCTCTGTGTTTCTTGAGTATTGTGTTGTAATTAAAGATAGTTTTGGGTACATCATTTTCGGCTTTTTGTAATTCTTCAGTGTCTATTGCTTTGGTGTGTTCTATTCCATTCATTATTAGAGTAGATGGGTACTTTCTTTTAAGTAGTCCCTGTTTTAATTCTAAACTCTTTTATTCTGAATTTCTGTATTGGAGACAATTGTTTGGACTCTTGTAGCTAGGTAAAATGGAATATTTATTTTGGTATATTTTGGGTAGCATGAAGCAAATAATAAGTACTGTTTAGAGTCTGTTGATTTGTTGTGGATGTTGGTTTCTATGTTCATGTCATTCTTTATAATCAAAGTGCCTGAGAAGGGTAGTTTGTTTTGGTTATATTCAATAACCTGCCACTTCAAATGACTTGGCCTCTTCCTTGAATACTTCTTTATCTGCAGCATATTCTAATAACATAGTGATATGGGTACGTGAAAGTTAGGGTACAAGAATTCATTTTCAATCTGGTAACCTCTGCCTCTTCCTTCTATATGAGTATCAACTGCTGATTTTAAGCTCCTTCCCAAGTTCATCCCCCCACTGTTTTCCTCACCTCTGATCCCTGCTTCAATAAGTTTTGTATCTTTGCCTGTATATTTGTTTATATGCCTGTATACCTGTTTATGGTTATGTCTGTATCATAGTATTTGTGTTGTTTTGCATGTTTGTCACTATAGATGTGTCTGTGTGTTTATTCTTGTTTGTGTTGATGCATTCACCACTACAGCTGTCTGCACGTTCATGATTATATTTCTTTGTATTTGCCTTTCCACTATTCTTCCTTCATCAGATTTCAGCTTTTTAGAATACTCTTGCCAATTTCCACTCCCTGTGCCCTCAACTTCTTTGTCTAATGAAGAGCAAGAGTACAAAACTCCTAAGTACTACTTCTCCCAGCATTTAAGCATATTCCTCATTCCACAAACTCTGCTTTTGATTAAGTGTTACCAGTTTCCTCAGAAAGTAAATCTTTATTCTTTCCTGAAAAGGAACTTGTGTCATGGCTGTAATATACCACACCTGGTAATGATAATTCTGTAACCAATAGTTAAGGTAAATGACTCATTTTGATGTAGCTTTTACTTACCTTGTGCACAAAATAATTGCAGAATATTATGGTATTTGAAGTGTTAGTTTATTACTTGTTTTATTTGAATTACTAACCCTCAAAAAAAACAATATTTCTGCACCCTCAATTCAAAAATATTGTAAATCATATCAATCCATGCTCTGTATTTAACTACAATGAAAAATACAGCTCTTGGTCAAAGTTGTAATCTCTTGAAATGTAAACCTCTTGGATCTTGCTATATATTAATGTAAAACATTTTTTCCCATAAGTTTGATTGAAAGCTTGTACCTTCGAGTAAGCTTTGATTTTGAATGTGTTCAACTAATAAACAATGAAACCAGTTTTGATGAAGTTGCATTGTTTGTAGGAGAGGTTGTTGTACAGATCTTTGAACAGCCCTTTCATTACTATATTTCTAACCATAATACACTCCTTATGTGTTTAAATTAAATTCTAAAATAATTATGTATTTAGACTGATTTCATAAAACAACTCTGACTTTTTTTATTTATCAACATGTTAACGTGATTTTTGAAACACAATTTAACAAAAGTTTCTTAACCAAATCTGTTTCATAATTTTCCTCAAAGTGAATCTATTACAGGTAAATTTAATGAAATGCAACAGTATTTAAATTTTGTTTACACAGAATTCAAGAAAATGAGTTATTATTCAGTGTATAATATAAAAGGCATCCGTTGGTCTTGAGAGGCCATGGATCTGCACCCGAAGAAATCATGTCAGCTGCTGATGGTGGTGCATCTGTTGTGGCCGTACAGGCCCACATGGGAGTGGCAGTCACTCATACAGCAGCTGCATTTAAAGAATCTCTCTGCCAGTGCTACTGGTTTTTCCTCCCATTGAATGCATTTTTCTTTAGTGGCAAGTTCCTGTTTTTTTTTCGCTCTCTTCATCCCCTTTTGCAGTATTTGTCTCTAGTGTAGGCAATCATTTGCAAATGTCCTTGAAACAAAGATGAGGTTGTCCTTGTGCTCTTGTGCCGGTAGCAAATTCCTCATACAGGAGGTCTTTTGGGATCCTTTCATCTGGCATGCGATGTACATGACCAAGCCAGCACAACAACACTGCTGGAGCAGGGTGAATATGCTGGATATCTTAGCTTGGTTGAGGACTTTGGTGTTGGTGATGAGGTTGATCCACTTGAAAGCCAAGATGTGTCTCAAATTATGAAGGGAAAAGACGTTGAAACACCGCTCCTGTCTGGAGTAGAGGCTCCACATCTCACTGCCATAAAGTAGTGTACTAAGGATGCACACCTTATAATCAGCAATCAAGGAGAAGTCATCAGCGATGGTAGAACTGAGATAGGTGAATTGATGGATTACTTCCAGCTTGTAGTTGTTGATGGTGATGGTGGTAGGGTGCTTTGACACTTTGACCCAATACTTGCTTCTTCTTCAGACTGATAGTCAGACTGAATTCCTGACAGGCCTTTGAAAGTTTGTCCACGAGGTGCTGCATTTGCTCATCAGAATGTGCTGTCAGTGCTGCATTGTCTGCGAACAGCATTTCTATGACGAGTACCTAGATTTTGCTGTTTGATCTGGTGTGAAAGTAAACACCATCAGTTGATGTCCCAAATGCATGACTGCAAAGAAGGTGCCAAACAGTGGGGCAAGCACACAGCCCTGCTTCATGCAGCTACACATGTTCAATGCCTCCAAAAAAGAGCCATCAAATTGAACAATGCCTTTCAGGTCCACGTGAAATGATTGGGCAATCCTGAAGCGTCTTGGAGGACAACCAATCTTGGCAAGGATTTTGAACAGGCTGTCTCTACTGACTAGGTTGAAGGTGATAAAGGTGTGAGGCCGATGAAGTAATAAAGAGTGGTTGTCTTTGCTCTTGGCACTTCTCCTGTAGCTGTTGGAAAGAAATGATCATGTCGATAGTGGAGTGTTTTGAAATTCAGGATATACCCTCTCAATGAATTTTTTGTAGCCTGTTTTAGAGCCACGCAGGCAAAGACCTTCCAACGATGCTTAGCAGCGAGATGCCTTGGTAGTTATTGCTGTCGTTTTTTACCCTTTTTGTTCTTATATAGGGTGACAATGTTGCAGTCTCTCATGTCTTGCAGCACTGATCCCTCTTCCCAACACTGACACAGTAGCTTCAGCAAGTAGCTATGTAGAACTCTCCTTGCACATCTGATGTTCTCTGGTAGAATGCCATCCAAACCTGGTGCTTTTCCAGTAGGCAAGCCATCAATGGCTCTGCTCAGTTCTTTAGCAGTTGGCAGTGTGTCCAGCTCCTCCATGACAGGTAGGTGCTCTACTGTGTCTAGCTCACTGCCCGAGATGTTTTCCTTGGCGTAGAGTTCAGAATAATGTTCCGCCCATCTCTCCAGCTGCTCTCTTTTGCCCTTGATATCTTTCCCTGTTCTGGATTTGTGTGGAGCTATCTTGCTCTGGGTTGAGCTGATGGCTTTCTTGATACCCTCATACACTCCACGAATGTTCGATATCTGCACTTAGTTGTAACCAGTAGTCATTTGCACACCATCTCACTGACTTCTGCATGCTGTTCCTTGCTGATCACAATGCTTGCAGCATTGCCCTGGTGGGTTGGTGTTTGTATTTCAGCAGGGCAGCACAATTCTCCTCCACGAAGGTGCTGAGTTCTTTCACATTTGCCTCAAACCAGCCATGTGTCATTTTTCTCCTCCTCCCAAAGGCCCTCAGTGCAGTTCTATGGATGGCATTCCTGAGAGAGTCCCATGTCTGCTGAACATTGCTTTCTGGTGGGTCTGCAAGGAAGGTATCTTCCAGTGTTTTCAGGAATGCGTCTGTCAGCTTTTGGGTTGTGGTAGTATTGATGCACTGCTTGCCTGGAGGCTTAGCGCAGTGCATCATTTTTGGTTGGAGTTTGAGATTACAGCAAACCAGGGAGTGGTCTGTGTCACAGTCAGCGCTCTGAAAAGATCAAGTCAGGAGGACATTCCTCAGGTGGTTGTGTCTTGTGGTGATCAAATCTAGCTAGTGCCAGTGCCCCAAGCTAGAGTGATGCCAGGAGACCCTGTGTTGAGCTTTGGCTTGGAAGTAGGTGTTGGTGATACATAGTCCATAGAGCATGCAGAGCTCAAGCAGCCATTGCCCATTTTCATTCATGTTGGCAACCCTGTACCAACCCAGACACCCTGGCCAGTAGTTGTGATCAGCTCCCACTCTAGCATTGAAGTTGCCAAGTAGCACCAGTTGTTTTCCATTTGGGAATGCCTGTATTTTCCTAGAGAGCTGATCATAGAACATGTCTTGTGAGCAATGGAGCATAAGCACTGATAATGTTAATAGGCCCATCAGAAGTGTGCAATCAAAGTGAAAGTATCCACTCTAAGTCATCACTGTTGAGTTCTACTGACTTCAACAAAGAGTTCTTCATGGCAAAGCCGACACTATGCTCTCTGACTTCATCTATGCCTTTCGCTTACCAGAGAAAGGTGTAGTCACTTTCTTGAAGGATCCTCAAATCCGGTAGCCTCATTTCCTGGAGTGCTGCACTGTCCACTCAAAGTCGTAGCAGTTCATTGTTGATCACTACTGTCTTGTGTCACTGATCTTTTGAAGGTTTTCTGACAGACCAGTTGTCATGGTCCTTATGTTCCAACATCCGAGTCTGAATGCTGGTTTTTTGCATTGTTTGCTTGCTTGCTTGTTTGTTCATTTTTCTTGGTACAATTTTTACAGCCCGTGATTCAAGATGTTAGTTTTCCTAAGCTCCATGCACCCAGTGGAGCAGGTGGACTGTGACAGGACAGCACCTAGCTGAAATAAACCATGCTTAAAACCGGTAGACTGCTACTTTCCATGTTTTGCCATCATGGTGTGCAGGCCTAAGTAGTTTGTCTTGGGAGATCAACAGTTACCCATGTGACACATCTCTCTTCACCATCACCAGTGTTATCCGAGGGAACGGCAGGGACCAATACGACTTTGCACCAGTGGAGCCACTGGAGTTGCCAGAAACAGGTTGTCTACAGCATCAAACTGCCTTAAGGACTCCAGCTCCTGATTTATCCTCAGGGTTTACTCCCAAAGCTTTTCCCTTAAGTGGGTATTGCCGCACACAGTGGAGTTGTTATTTATTGCTGCTGTCTTAAGCAAGTAAGAGCTTGATAAGCAGGATAACTAATAATGGGAGTTGCTTATTTAGATGGCTGTTGGCTCTTCAGAGTTCGTCTGCCCTTTGACATGTCTTATATTTAATCCTGCAGGGTGACCAAATAACAAGAAAAGCAAGCTCTGTGGGGTTGCCAGTTTAGTCGCTGACTTCCCAACATCTGGCACCTATGAAGAAAGATAAAAACAAAAAAGAAAAGAAATAAATAAAGGGGGTGCAAGACAGAGGTACAGAGAAGAAAGAGGAAACACATCAATCAGATTTTTTAACAGTAATTTTAGTTGTAGATGAGAGACTGAAATAAACCAAAGGGCAACATGGTAGGGTTGTTATTTTATTTATTTTATTTTATTTTATTTTGGGCTGTTGCCTAAGGACAAAGCCTTGTGGCAAATGATTATTCTCAGGAGCTGTTTGGTTTAGTTGGTGGTAGGTGGAGGGGGGGGGGTTACAGGAAGAACAGGAGCAAGCTGAAAGTTATAGATATCTAGGGAGTGAATTAGAGAAAGTAAAAAAAAAACAGCATGGTTTCTTCGAAAGGAAGTCATCCCAAGCTAGCAAGAACCAGCTTTTGTAATTTATGCATATAATAATACATAACTATGTTAGAAACAGAATCAATCTAGTAGAGAAAAAAAAGATCCAAGCTTACTGTTGAAAGTTTGAAGTCCGTCAGAGGCAACAATGTATACAACAAAATTTCAATATAGAAGAATTGTGCAAATTATGGAATATCTATCAGTTGACCTGAATGCACATAAGACAGGTATACTATAAAGGTAAAGCAAAATGAAATACTGGGATTTGTCTTTGAAGAAAACTAGGAAATGAAATACATGCCTTCAACTAAATGAAATAAACATCACATGCATACATAAATACACAGAGACATAACCAAAATATGTTGCACATCTTATAGGTAAAATAAAATTACATGTAAATAAGAAATAAAAACGAAGTAAATTTGAAAAAAAATGTAGAATCAAATTCACGCACGCACGCACGCTTCCTAAAAGACATTCTGCAAAATGATTCATTTCTGCAATAATCACTCCATAGGCAAAAGTAGAAAAAATACTCTGATAGTTTTGTTTCTTTGGAAAGACTGTGGCTAGGTTTAATATCTTTCTAAAAATAACTACGGAAAACAGTTTTTAAATTCTTACAATATTGGAACTGTTGTCAGAATTGTTTCACTTTTGGAAATAGAAATAACCAATTCATAATTACACATGTGGTTTTTATGTTTGTCATATATTTTGCTTAGACTATGTTTTCTTTCAAAAATACTTTGAACTCAAATTGCTGCTTGGCAAAATGAAACTGTTGTCTAGTTTTTGTCAATAGTGAAACATTTTAGGAAATCAAAGTGAGAAAAAATGGAAAAAAAATCTCCAAAAGTTTGCAACACTCAGATATCATGTGAAACAATGCTAGACAGAGTAACTAAATTGTTTACATAGTGAAATCATGTTTTCATGAATGTACTAATGAAATTTACCCTGAAGTTTTCATTTAAATATAACTTGATTATTTTGGTCATTTTTGACCGAAAATCTGTTTCTTCTGGTATGAAAGAAAACTCAGCATTAGAGATTTGTGGAGGAGACATAAGTGCTGTAGGATGGCCTTAATTCTTCAGGACTTGATGATTGGTATCTTGTCTTACACTGCAGCTATTTTGACGTCTATATGCATTTTGTAGTGCCAATGATAATCATTGTGTACCTACTGCTGACAGCAAATTAATAGCAGCAGGAAATATTAAATTATTTATTTTCATTTTTACTTCTTATATTTTGTTATGACTTAGTTAATGGAAGAAGAGTAGTATCCACTACATTTTATAGGGCTTCTGAGATAGGTAGGGGAGAAAGTATTGAAACCTTGACTCATGTGTTACTCTTAAACTGGAGGCTTGTCCAAATTCTTGCAGTTGGGTGGACTCTACTAAAAGTGCCCATAGGCCAAGTGAAGGTGTAAAGATGAATGGTGTATGAAGTATACCATCCAGGGACTGGTACAGTCTATCTGATAGGTTTCTGTGCAATTTCTGTTTACTCACTTCCCACAAGTCTTGGGTGAAGCTGAAGCTATGGAGAAAGACTTGCCCAATGTACCATGCAGAAAAAATAAAACCAGAACCATGTGGTTATGAAATAAACTTAAAAACCACATGGCAAATTCCTGTGCCTACTTGACACAAGACCACTTAAATTATCTTATTTACTCTATAACTATTCATTGTTTGTAAAAATAATTTAATTTTTTCTAGGCTGCTGTTTGGCTTAAATATGGTGAATGTCTTAACTGTTTGGGTGAACTTGAGAGTGCTGTGAATTCTTATCAAAGAGTGGTTGAGTTAGCACCAAGTCACACTGGTGCTCGTATATCATTATCTGCTCTGCAACAGCAACTTGGCCACTCTAGAGATGCAGTTGAAGCTCTCACCATACCAGGTAAGTCTTTTGCAGTTTTCCAAGTACTTTTGTATTAGATTGTACTTTCAATTTGTAATAATGATATAGAACTTTAAAATTCTTTAGACAATTTATTTTCTAACTTAGGTATAAGGTTAGGTTGATAAATGGAAGAAATGGAGAAGATATACTCCTCATCTATACTTCATACTTGTATTTATCTTATTGACCATGATATAATAACTTAGATTTTGGCCAGTATAGGCCCAGGCCATGACTAACTAAATATCATCACCTGGTGAAGTCTTTTCGATCATAATTCACACCTCAGTCATATATGGGACACCATGGCCCACTCTAGCAAAGAGTTATTATTGTTGGAGACATATCCGGGTGTAGGAGGTTGGTCTGGAATTATTTAGAGAAATTTTTCCAAAGAGCCTTTTGAATTTTATGGGATCTGTTTCCGTCTTGACGTATTTTGGCATAATATTAAAGAGAGCTGGACCAGTTGAGGTAAAGTAGTTGTGTCGTAATGTTATTATATGTCTTGAGTTCAATTTTTGCAGTGGACGGATAGCATGGGGGCCGAGTCTTGGGTGGATTTTAAAATTGATGCCAGCATCATTTGTGCAATATTGGTGGAATATTTTCCACATCACACAAATGATGTAGTGCTCATGGTAGCGTTGGAGAGAGTAGAGATTGAGTTTTTTTTAGTTGACCCCAGTAGTCAATGCCTTTCATGCCATCTATTTTTCTTGTTATTGACCCCTGGAGTGCTTCCACATTCATAATGCTTTGCTTCATGTGGAGAGACCAGTGGGAAACAGTGTTCAAGGTGGGGGTCAGACAAAAGTAGAGTAGAGAAGGGTGATGGTGTGACCATCTCTAGACCAGAAAGTTCTCAGAATCCAGGAGCACATTTTGCTGTTTATGTGAGAACTCCAGCTTAGATTGTTATCAACAGTTACTCCAAGGTCTCTGTTGTTGGATGATACTAGGGAGCCACACGAGGGAAGGGCATATGATAGTTTCAGAGTATCCTCTTTTCCAAAGTGGATCAAATTAAACTTATCTTCATTTAGAAACATATTGTTCTTTTCCACCCATTGGACAACAGCAAACAGATCCAACTGAAAGTACGTTCCATCTTCCATACCATTTATGGCCTTCAGGATCTTGGAATCATCTGGAAAGATTTTCATTGTACAGTGTTTGATGGCATCTACTGTGTCATTGATGCAGATAATGAAGAGGAGTGGGCCCAACACAGTACCTTGTAGGACACTACTTCTGACTTTGACTGAGCTTGATCGAATTCCCTCAACCACAACATGTTGGGTTCTGTTCATCAGAAAATACTTTATCCACTGCAGCAGCTTTCCATGGCCTCCAATGTTGGATAGTTTCTTCAGCAGGATTTTGTGGTCCACTCTGTCAAATGCCTTGCTGAAATCAAGGTATATGACATCAGTGTTGGAGCCTTCTCCCAAAGCTTTTAAAATGTTATCAAAATGTTGCAGAAGCTGCAACAGGCAGTCCCTGCAATTATAGAAACCATGCTGGTTGGGGTTCAGCAGATTGTTGTCTTTGAGGAAGTGGGTTATTTGGGATCTCACCACGCTCTCAAATGCTTTAATGATATTAGAGGTGAGTGAAATTGGATGGTAGGTCACTGCAAGAGATTTGTTTCCCTTTTTGAAAACTGGAAAGTCAGTTGCAGCAACAGTTGAACTCAGAATTGATATGCAATGAAAAGTTGTCAATCTAGCTTTCTACCAACTGCACCCTAAAATAACCATACAGTAATATTAATGGCCTGCATGTAACAGTTTAAAATATGCTTCACCTGATGAGAAAAAAACTTTTCTTGTGTAACTGTATCTCAACCCTGATTGACCAGACATATCATACATAAGTAGCTGGGTCCAATCCACAGATCTACAGCTTTAGATAGGCACATACTGACTAGTTGATGCAGCATTTCACATTCCAATATGCAGTGTTGACTGTATAAGGTGTAATGTGACACTTGAGAAATGGGAATTTTTTTCTCTTCCAGTTTGTTTCCGTATATTTGTACCTTCTTAACTCGCTATTACAGTAGAGACTGGTGTAGTGTAATGGCTGAAAGGAATGAAAACTTTGTCTATTTGTAGCTCTTCCATTGTGAAAATCTTCAGTTGGTAGTCCTTGTCTACCACTCTTTGAAATCTAGGCCATGACAGAGGAATCCAAGACTGGCTACCCCTGAGAGCTCCTGTACATTGATGACCTTGTTCATAAAGCTGAATCACTACTTGAACTAGAGAGGAAATTTCAGGTGTGAAAGCTAGGTTTTGAATCTAAGGGCCTTAGAGTTAATTTAGCAAAAACTGAAGTCCTAGTAAGTAGGAAAGCAGACAAATCACAAATCCATCTCACAGAAATGCCCCTGCTCAATATGTAAGAAGGGTGTTGCCAGAAACTCCATACAGTGTTCCCAGTGCAAACTTTGGACATGTAAAAGGTATAACAGTATCACAGGAAAATTTGCAGAGAAAATAGATTTTGTGCATGGCAAACATGCAGATACAATTAACACTAAGAAGGTGCAGAGAGTAGACTTCCTAAAATGCTCGGAGGGGGTGGGGGAGTCATTAGAAGTAGTAGATAACTTCTGTTACCTAGGTGTCCAAGTTAGCAGTGGAGGAGAAAGTTCTGAAAGCATAATTGCTAGAATAAGAATGGGCCGTGTAAAGTTCAGAGAGCTAATACCTTCGTCAGTAACAAAGGGTCTCTCCTTCAGAGTGAAAGGCAGGTTGTATGATGCCTGCGTACCTACACTATGCTACATGGCAGTGAAACAAGAACTATGACTACAGAGGACATGTGAAGGCTTGACAGAAATGAAGTCACCATGCTCTGTTAGTGTGGACAGAGTGTAAATGACATAAGAGAAAAACTGGGTAAAAGAAGCATCAGATGTTGTGTGCAATAGAGAAGACTACGGTGGTATGGTCATGTGATGCATATGGATGAAGACAACTGCATAAAGAAGTCCTGATTTCTCATTGTGGAGGGAACCTGTAGGAGAAGTAGACCCAGGAAGACATGGGACAAAGTGGTGAGAAAAGATCTTCAGATGCTTGGGCCGAGACTTCTAGTGATTTGCTGTACTTGAGAAGGCACGTTAAGCTAAGTAAAATTGTGGCTATCTTTACATACAGACATGTCCTTTATGGCCATACCCCAACTCCCTCTCCCAGCTGAGAGGTCTCTGTCTTGCAGGTGCCAGTTCCATGTAAAATGCACTCATGCTAGTTCTATGGAAATTACATTCATGTCAGTGCCATATAGCATGAACTTGGGGGCTGGTGCCGCATAAAATGCACTTGTATCGGTGCTATGTAATTGCACCCATTCCTGTTGCATCTATAAAAGCACCCAGCACACTGTAAAGTGGTTGGCATTAGGAAGGGCATCCAGCCATATGAACCATGCCAAATTAGACAGCTGGAGCCTGAACAGCTCTTTGACTGGCCAGCTATTGTCAAACCATCCAACCCATGCCAGCATGGAAAACAAACATTAAACAATCACAATTAATAAAATAAATTTAAAAATAACAGGCTTGGTACTGACAAGCAAACCTTCCCAGGATTGCTACACTGTAATTTATATCCCCATCCACACTTTCAGTTGGCCTGCAAAGGTCATACTTCTCTTTAAAGAAAAATAGCCCAGTAATTAGGAGAGTAAAAGGAGTCTGGAGTATGTATCCTTATAAAAATTAATTAGAAGAGTAACCAGCTCAGAAGCAAGCAGCTGCATAGTGACAGCTAGAATAGTAATTGATGTGGGTGCTTTGTTGCACTTTTAATGTGCTGTCTGGCAGTTTCAATGTTACAGGCAGGAGATTGGGTTGGATGATGATATTTCAAAATGGCATTTACTGGTGACCAGCTACTTTTTGAAGCAGAAATTCAACTGTAGTTACCTACTAAACTTTCAGAATGAATACTAATGTGAGTACATGGCAGTTATTATAAGCTTCCATTGCTTGATGCAAAAGACAACTTGAACTTTAGAAAATACTAGTCATAGAACAGTCTACATTTAGAATTGTGATCCTTTATGGGGAGTGGAGCTAAAATGCAATGCTGAAATTCTGAAGTGTAATTTCTTGGTGGTTGCATAGCAAGTTATATTTGCAAAAATATTGATTGACTGTGAGTTAATGGGGACTATGGTCAACTCAAAAAATGAGGACGGTATAAGGCAACAGACTTTTTAAGAAACTGTCCAATCACCTCATCACCTATCAATCTAGCAAATATGCATGTTGGATAGATCACATTTTCATCAGGAAACACCAGAAATGTTATTGTGAATACCTAAATGATGAAGAATGCACTACACATCATAAGTTTGTGGCTAGTGACAAGAAAAACAACATGGAGAGGGAAGGTTTAAAAATTAAAAGATCCAGCAATCAGGAATAGATTTAGAGAAATTCTGACACACATCACTGTAGGAAGAAGATTTAGATACCTTTAGCATAGACTAGCAGAGATACCTGGCATTGCGCGTGTTACATGCAATTGAAGGATGAGACTTTTCTCTTATATTTTCTGTAAGGAACTGGAATACATATGGTTGGAATTTCATGAAAATTGCACATGAGGGTTCTTTCCCTCTTTACACACCCTAAAAAAAATTCTAATCATGAGACATGTATCCCATACTATTGATCTTTATGTGCATATTCCAAAATTTCAGTCTTCTGGAACCTGTAAAAATGATTTTGCCCCTGAAAAATGGAGCTCATGGAGCTCTAAAATGTGGGAATGAAGGCCCCTATTGGGGGTGGGTGTGTTAATGTCAACCAGAGAAGTTGAATTGTTGGGAATGTTTTTCACTTGGGTCTTATAGTATGCCTGTATATATGTAAGAGTATAGTTTCACTTTAATAGTTTCAGTACGAAATTGAAAGTATTAAAGTGAAAGTATTTGAAATTACAGTAGTGACATGTTATTATTCCACTTTTGAGATGTAATACTGAAATAGTGGAATAGTTTCAGTGTTAAAGTGAAAGTATCTGACATTACAGTAGAATTATGTTATTGTTTAACTTTTGACACGTAATACTGAAATAGTGGAGGAGATATGATATTGCTGTGGGCTTGAACTATGCAAGAAGTTAAAAATTGTTTTGGCCTAAGACACTACATTGACCCTAAGGAAGGCATGTTAATTTGGAATGATATTGGTTGTGTAGTTCTCGAGTTTTTGGGATTCAAACAGACACACATTCTCATCTTTATATATCTGATATTTATGCGCATATTCAAAAATTCTAGTGTTATGGACCCTGTAAAAAGGATTTTGCTCCTGAAAATGGGGCTTTTGGAGCTGAAAAATGTGGGACTTAAGGCCCCAATTGGGGGTGGGTGTGTTAATGTCAACCAGAGAATTTGAATTGTTGGGAATCTTTTTAACTTGTATGTAATATGTATTGTCTGAATTTCTTTGAAATAGGAAATATATGTATGTTCACTGGGTTTGTAAAACAGAGTAAAGCTACAGGAAACCAAAAGCTGAATGATCACGATAATCAGTCGGCTATCGTAGCATAGTCGTTACTACTCCCCAATGTAGGATTCCTCACCATACAGGTGACAGGCACAGCTGTAAAATGCATTACGGATCTATAGCAATTGGAAGGGCATGACCCAATTGAAATAACAACGTGTGACGTTTGGAGTGAAGGGAAATGAAAGTGTCGCATCTGGAGTTTGCAAATGACCATTATACCGATAGGTAACTGGGCAGAAAGAATTTACAATCAATAAATGTCTTAGAACAACCAGTCACTCATCTGGGAAGGCCTTGAAATCAATGTTACCAACTGCGGACTATGTGTGACTCAGTGATAATAAAAAGACTCAAAGGAGGTCTGCAAGGAAATAATTTTACTCAACACTTTGCAAGTGAATCAGTGGAGGCAAAAATGCATCTCATTT
>NC_068990.1:50747545-50751999 GCF_001194135.2 Octopus bimaculoides
ATATATATATATATATATAGATGACAACTGGGAATTTTTATGAAATTATCTACTTAGACAGACATGTGTCTGCAGCAAAGTTTCAGCCAAGCCAAAAGTAGCATAGTGGTAGAATGATAAGATTGATAGGGCAGTCAAGGCTAAGAGACAGGTTTGGAAAGATTGGAAGAATGGTGATAGCCAGGAGCTCTACTTAATGACAAGAAGGGAAGTTAGTTTTCAGGTTCAGCAGGCAAGTACAGTTGGTGCCATGAATAAACAAAATAGAATTGGTGGTTTGATTAGTTAAATCAGTTCAAAGAACAAAGGGTGCATAGTGCTGATACTTGGGTGTGGCATATTGAAATTGAGTGAAATGTACTGGTGAAAGAAAATTAAATTATTCTATGCGAGCTGGTTTTGGAAAATGCAGAAGAAAGAGTTTGAAAGATTGGTGGTTCAGTTTAAAATATGAGCAAAGGAAAAGAATGGTGTAATATGTGGACAATGTCAAATTTGGTTGATTTGGGTGTGGTATGATAGCCAAGAGCATTTTATATTTTGATTCTTTGAATATAATGATGACTTTGAAAAAAATTGAGTTTGGTATCATTAATGCAAGACAAGAAGTAATTGATAACTATTGATACTTGGCAGTATATTATCCTAGCAAAATTATGAAATGAGAATTTCCATCTAGAGTGATTCAAATTATTTTTCATTTTTAGTTGAAATGATTATTCATTTCAACTAAAAATGAATGGTTTCCTACTAAACAGTTATCTTAAGAAAAATATAAAGTGAGATACGTTCCAGAATATTAATTGACTTGTCCCATAATACCTATCAACTTATGTTATTGTTCAGTAGTTAACATTGTTCTAAATGATCAGTTCAAAATTTGTATTTGCAGTATCATATTAGAAATAAATGAAGAAATGTAAAAAATTTGTTTTTGTTTTTTTTATTTTGCAGTTTAAAAAATACTTTTATTTTCTTTCTTAATCAGGTTCATCAGATTCCAATCCACCTAAACGAGTAAGTCAGCATTTTACATTTTTATTTAAATGCACTAAAAGAGATACTTTTGTGCTTCATTATCCAAATTTAGAAATTACTTCTTACAGCTTGAGACAAATGTGTGCACAATAAGAGTACAAGTATATTTGCTATATTTTAAATTGGCATCACAGGTTACTTATTTGATAAATTCATTTGTTGGTTTAATGTACTATATATAAAGAGAAAGAGAGACATACTGGGTATTTATATATATTGGGTATTTGGGCTAAACTTGACAGTTTGCATAAAAAGAAAAGAAACCACTATCCTTTAGATCAAAAAATTTCACAGTACCTGCCATTAGCTTACACCACAGCCTCCAGACATCCCTTGATCTTAGCATCCAGTTTGACCTTACACGTGTGTGTGTGTGTGTGTATCATCATCATCGTTTAACGTCCGCTTTCCATGCTAGCATGGGTTGGACGATTTGACTGAGGACTGGTGAAACCGGATGGCAACACCAGGCTCCAGTCTGATTTGGCAGAGTTTCTACAGCTGGATGCCCTTCCTAACGCCAACCACTCAGAGAGTGTAGTGGGTGCTTTTACGTGTATATATATATATATATATATATATATATATATATACTCCTCCTATGTATATGTAAATGTGGTATATATATATGTGTGTGTGTACGTATGTGTGTATATATACATACATACATACATACATACATACATACATACATACAATATGTGACCGCGTGTGCATCGTTGTCGATTTTCTTTCTCTGTCTTCCCTTCTTTGGACTTTTCCTATATTTCTGATGAAGAGCTCCGCTCGAAATGTGAAATCCTCTTTCTTTTCTTTCCTTTCCTGAGCGTCCAATAACACTGTACTTATTCCATGTCCTCGCGTTGTTGTTTTTTCATGTTTTTTCTTGCTTGTTCATGTTTGGATTGACTATATATATATATATATATATATATATATATATATGATGAACTCTCCCGTTGGTTTCGACATATGAGGCTCCAACAACGTATTCTTTCTTTACGATCAACATATACCTGTTTAGGAGTGTCAGGAAAATTGTGAACCAGTGGCCTCTGCTTGACACCTCAAATTTGTTTAGGAGTAGGGCAAGATTGGCAGATTATTTCTGTTTTCTTGATGCTGATGGTCAAACCAAAGGCTTTACATGCAGCAGAAAACTGGTCTAGAAGTTCCTGAGCTTCTTCTAAAGAGGTTGCTACTAGTGCAGATTCATATGCAAAAAGTAGATCACAAATGATGCTGGTGCATAGCAGTGTCCTGGCTTTAAAACACTGATTATTGAATAGTGCACCACTTGTTTGAAACTGGAATTTGACATCACTTTGTTACCAAAAGCATACCTCAGCATCACTGAAAAGAAGAGTGCAAACAAAACAGGAGCCATAACACAACGTTGCTTTGTGCTGTTTGTAACAGTAAAGGAAGCCGATGATTCCCCGCCAGACACAACAGCAGCCTTCATTCCCTCATGAAAGATGATAACATTCAACATCTTGTTAGGTATACTAAGCTTTTTCAGAACTTTCCATAGTGATTGTCGGTTAACAGTGTCAAAAGCCTTAGTAAGGTCAACGAATATCAAGAACAGCTCTTGATTTTTCTCATGTACCTTCTCCATGACCTGTTGGAGAGAAAAGATTATGTTAATAGTGCCCATGACCAGAGCGAAATCTGCACTGTGATTATGGATTGATATCATTTACATGTTTGATGATCCTGTCAAGAATTAGTCAAGCAAGAATCTTACCAGCAATAGACAGAAGCAATATTCCACGATGATTATCACAGACACTTCTGTTTCCTTTGTTCTTATATAGATGTTGAATTGAAGCATCCTTGAAGTCCTGTGGTACACAGCCTACCTTCCAGATGTTTATGAAGAGGTCATGTAGTTTCTTAAAAAGCTTCTGTCCACCACGTTTGTAAATTTCAGGTGGGATAGCATCTCTGCCAGGTGCTTTACCAGAGGAGATCTGTTTAATAGAGTTTACTACTTCCAGGAAGGTTGGCTCCAGAGACAGTTCCAGTATTATAGTTTGCTGTAGAACAGACATTATGATGTCATCATTAGTGACTAAGGTGGAGTTAGTTCAACATGGCTTCCAAGTGATCTGTCAGATTTGTCAGTCAGCAATGTCTCTGTATTCAATGAAAAAATAGGAGTAACACTGTGCTCTTGAGGACCATGCACTTTCTTGAGGACCATACACTTTCTTGAGGCCATCATAAAAGGCTTTAGAATCCTTTCTGTCTGCAGTTTCCTGGAGTTCAGTAGCCTTGAAAGACCACCAAGCCTCCTTCAGCTGTCTCAGAGCATGTTGGACCTGGCCTCTGCATTTCTTGTAGGTATTCTCTTTTCTGGATGAGCTCTTATCATTTATCCAAGTTTGGTGAGAGCTGTACATTTTATTTATCGATTGTTGGACATCTGTGTTATTCTTGAACCAGTCTTGATGTTTACGAACAGGAAGACCAAGAGCCTCTACAGATGCAGAGTGCGTTGCATCATACAGAGCCTTCCAAGATGATTCTATGTCATCATTGATATCCACAGTGTTGAGTGCAGTGTCCAACTTGATAGATAGCTCAGCCTGCTTTTCAAGTTTTCAAAGGCAGAACATTAATGCACCTTAGGTACTGATGACTTTTGTAGTCTTGTGTGTTTCAGATGGAACATAGCCTTACTACAGAGAAGAGAATAGTCAGGAACATGTAATATTAAAGTCCTTAATATCTCATTTCTTAGTAATAACATAGTCGATGAGATGCCAATCCTTAGATGTAGGATGTATCCAGGTCATCTTACAACAACTTCACTGTTGAAAAAAAGTATTTGTGATGCTTAGACTGAATTTTCTGCAGATGGAGAGCATATGCTGACTGCTGGAGTTCATTCGACCTCACCATTGTGACCAAGTACTCCCTCCCATGCCTGATAGTAAGTACCAACACAAGCATTTAAGTCACCCATAAGGATAAGTTTATCCTTATGGTGATAACTGGAGATGACATCACGGAGTTGGTTGTAAAATTCATCCTTTTCCTGCTCATTGCTGACTATGGTTGGGGCATAGCAAGTGATAAGGGTAGCACAAGTGTTGTGATCAAGTTCTAATGTTAGTGTAATGATGCAATCAGAAATACCTCTGGGTAGAGAAAGAAGGGATCTTGCTATTTCTCTTTTGATGGCAAAACCAACACCAGCATGGCATGGCTCAGCTTCATTTCTCCCTCACCAGAAAAATATGTATCCACCTTTACTTTTTTCTAACTGTGATGATCCTGCAAGAAGAGTTTCACTGAGTGCAGCTATGTCAATTTTGTATTTCTTTAGTTCAAGGGCAACCAGTGCTGTTTTTTGTTCTGGAGCTGAGTGACTGTCTTGGAGAGTGTGCACATTCCAAGAGCCAAGG
>NC_068990.1:50752124-50757829 GCF_001194135.2 Octopus bimaculoides
GAGCCAAGGTTAATATTCTTAGATTTCTTCATGTTTCAACTAAGGTGAATAAGCAATGTTTGGGGCTCCTTTTCTCACCCCACCTCCTGTTGGGAAAAGCAGTGCCGTGTCTAAATAGACCTGCTTTGTCACCCTGGAGGACACAGACAGCACAGTTACTCACAAGCTCTGTGCTGGAATGGTCATCACTCAATGGTTGCCGGTGTGTAGAGATCCAGCAAGAGACTTCCAGTAATATCCTTTACCTGTCCCTGCCACTTTCACTCTCTTGCCAGAGGACTTTTGGAATTTTTCTTTTGGTTGAAACTATGCCGTATTGAATGAATAAATGTAAGTTGTCAGAAAACCCACACATATGATTTGATTTGAGTGTTGAAGGCTTGTGTAGAACCAGCTAGACTTGGAAGTGATGATAGCAAGAATATTGTGCACATATGTGCCACAGTACCAAGAACAACTTTTATCTCAGAGGTTTCCATCTCCTAGATGAGCCGCTATAAACAAACTGGATAGCCTAGTCTACCCTATGAGTTAGAGTTTGCTCCTTGTTAAGGAGACCCTCAGCAACCAAAGACCTGGTTCTATAACAGAGTTTCCCTCTCCTAGATGGGATGCCTTCACCATAGTTAAGGAGTCCCATCTTCCCCTTAATATATGGAATTAAATACACCAAGAAAAGTAATTATACACACGTATATATATTTGGATGGCCGTTAACTACTCATGAGTTCCTCTGCTCTTTATGACAAGTTTTATTTTTCGTCCTGCAGAGTGTCCAACTATCACTCTCCTCACCAAGCAAACGTGGTGGGGTTGCCAGTTTAGTCGCTGACGACCCGACCATGTAACAGGTTGTACTGGGTTACATGTTACCAGTAGCGAACAAGAGTGACTGATAGCACTTGAGAGTGACCTGACTTTTCTTTTTGATATGGGGGGGGGGGTATATATATTTATGTATATATCTATATATGTATGTGTGTGTATACACACACACACACACACACACACACACACATTTATAAAACAAATGATAGAGACAGGAAATGATATATACAAGAAACTTCATCAATAAAGTTCTATATTTAAGAGATGAGGAATTATGTACATTATTTACATAACTAGTCTAGTTATGTACATTATTTACATAACTATGTACATAACTAGTACATTATTTACATAACTAGTCACCTCATATTATGCCTAAAACCTTGCTTTATTTTTTTTGTATGCTATATGTTAAATAGTAGCTATATTTCATTACTGTATTTATTTTGAGATGCTCTGTGTTTCTTTCAATTAATTTTGAATATAACAAAGAATTTAGATAACTTAGTTATCATTATGCTAGTGTTAGGAGCATAAATTGTGACTGAGGTTTGGTGGAAAATTTTAATTCAAAACTTATGAAAACAAGACATTTGTACTACAGAGCCAGAGGCAGTTTCAGCTGGGTAGGTATCGAAAAGGTTAAGCAGTTCTAGTGAAAATGTGTTTTAGTCCCCACTTCATTTTGCTTGGGTTCTCACTTTATTTTATCTTGCTCATCTTACATCTAAAACCTCACTTTTTTCCATGCTACATGTTAAATAGTAGATATGTTCAGCAATCCTAATGAAAGTGTACTTTTTTCGCCTCTTCGCTTTATTTGGTTATTTTATATGGATTATACCTTTGACATGGGACAGCCATGCTGCTTAATCATTCATGACACCTGTTAGCTGTTTTGACCTCAGCACGAGGGTATATTGCTTCTGCTCCCTGTAAAATAGCTTCCTAAGGTCCTACCTCATATTTGTGATTCTAGTCATATGAAACAGATGTGTATAAAGAAGAAATGTTGAGATAAACAACTTTGTTTTTCCTTCCTAGCTGTAATTATCACCTCACTTCATATCACACATATTATCTATAAAGCCTCATTTATTTCCATGCTGTATGTTAACTAGTAAAGTTAAGTAATCCTAATTTTCAAATAAGCAGTTCCATTATTCTTTCCTAGCTTTAATTCTTAAAATATTTCATCTCGCTCTTATTCTGTCTAAAACCTCACTTTTTTCTATGTTATACATTAATTAATAGCTACATTAAGCAATTCTAGTGAAAATATGCTTTTTTTAAAAATGTTGTTTTGTTTGGATTCTCACATTAAATTATCTCACTCATATTATGTCTAAAACCTTGCCTTTTTCCATGCTATATGTCAAATAGTAGCTACATTAAGCAATCCTAGTGAAAATGTACTTTTTTTCCCCTTTTCACTTTGTTTGGATATTTTATGTGGCCTTATGTCTTAGGCTTAGGGCAGCTGTGCTGCTTGGTTGTTTGCCCACCACTTATACTAAAAGTCTCTTTCGTAAAACCTGCACCAGAAACCTATATGGAATGATCTCTCTCTCTCTCTCTCTCTCTCTCTCTCTCTCTCTCTCTCTCTCTCTCTCTCTCTCTCTCTTCTATCTAGTGGTCTACTCCCTGGTAAACTTAGATTGTGTGAGGCAAATGAATGAAGGTGAAGTAAATGCAGGTTTAAACCTATTTGAATTGAGGACATGTCTGGGAAATGTAATATGAGCTTTCTTTTCAGATGCAGAATGCTGTCCCCTATTCCTATATCCCCAGCTCACACCTGCCATACCTTAAAGTTGACATACTCAATGTAGACACATTGAGAGGTGGGTCTGGTGAGATTGTTAAGATGCTTGAATGAGGGACCAGCTATCTGAATTGACGGCAGCTTGATAGATAAAGCAATTATGGATATGAAGACAAGGAAATCCCCCAGTACATTAGGAATTACTGTTGAGATGCTTCAAATATCTAGCAGAGTGGGATATAGCTTAGTCACCTATATAGTTAATCATGTTGCCTACAAGTGAGTCACACCCAATGATTGGCGTAGCAGCATTATAGTTAGCAGCTAGACAGAAATAGTTACAGAGGAATGAAATTGTTGGACCAGATGATGAAAGTCACAGAAAGGCTCATAAGCTTAATTAATTGGGAAGTGAATTGGTCTAGATGAGATGCAGGTTGGATTTGTGCCAGGTAGAAGCATGACTGATGCTATCTTACTGGTTAGGCGACTGCAGGAGAAGTATTTAGCTTCTGTATTTGGCTTTTGTTGACATGGAGAAAGCTTATGAGAGGGTTCCCCACTCCCCTATCTGGTGGTCAATGCAGAAGCTAGGCATAGATGAGTGGTTAATGAGAGCTATACAAGCCACGTACAGCGACGCTGCTAGCAAGATGAAGGTTGGCAACAAGTATAGCAATGAATTCAGTGTTCAGTTAGGAGTTCACCAAGGATCAATTCTCAGCCTCCTATTGTTTATCTTCGTCCTCCAGGCCTTAACAGGGGAATTTGAGTCTGGCTGCCCCTGGGATCTCTTCTACACTGATGACCATTTTAGCTGTATCACTACCTGACCCAGAGAAGAAATTTCAGGTGTGGAAGCAGGGCCTGAAGTCTAAGGGTCTTAAAGTTAATGTAACAAAAACCAAAGTCCTAGTAAGTAGGAAAACACACAAATCCCTTCAGGAAGATGGCTCTGTTCAATATGTAGAAGTGTGTTGGTAGAAATTCTATAATTCTGCAAGATTTGGACACATGAAAGGTGTAGTGGTATCACAGGAAGGTAACAGAGAAAATAGTCTTTGTGTGTGGTAGATGTGTGGGTACAATCAGCACTAAAAATGTACTGACAATAGACTCACTCAACTGCTCAGTGGGGGTTGTTGGAAGTAGTAGATAGCTTCTGTTACCTAGGCAACCAAGTTAGCTGTGGTGGAGGAAGTTCTAAAAGTGTAGTTGCTAGAATACAAATAGACTGGGCACAGTTCAGGGAGTTTCTACATTTATTGGTAACTAAGAGTCTCTCCTTCAGAATGAAAGACAGGGCACCCAGCACTCTCTGTAGTGGTTGGTGTTAGGAAGAGCATCCAACTGTAGAGGTCATGTCATAACAAACAATTAGTCTCTAGCCAGCTCTTATCAAATCCATCCAACCCATGCCAGCATCGAAAACAGACATTAAATGATGATGTGTGTGTATATATATATATATATATATATATATACTCACACACACACACACACACACATATTTATTTATATAAGGGCATTACTATACATGAATGCCTCATGCTAAGTGGGACTCTAAGGTCGAAGTACCATAATAAACACATTTTTACACACACATATCTATATATCTGTATATATATACATATATATAATAAATTATATAATAAGGGTGGCTTATTAGCAAATATAACCTAAAGGTAAAATTAATAGAGGTCACAAAAGTGATGGAGGGTGCTTACTTATGCTAAAATAGGAGTTACATTAACCCCAAAGCCACTAAAGCACTATACTTAATGACTGACATAGGGAGGTAAGTCCCTAGGATATATAGCCATATCACGATTTCGAATTTTGGTGTAGACTACCTTAATTCTCATCAGTGGCTCTTAACACCTAGGGTTAAATTCAATTTCCTTTGTCAATCTTATAAGAAAAACCATTGAAAACATGTGCTGATTTTCAAAACAGTGAAAGTGTAAACAACAAATTAGAAAGGTGATTTATTAGCAATTAGAACCTGAAAGCAAAATTAATAGAGGTCACAAAAGTGATGGCGGGTACTGCCTAGCACTACTTATGCTAAGATAAGAGTTAAATTAACACTAAAATACTATACTTAATGACTGACAAAGAGAGGTTTTTCTTATAAGATTGACGAAGGAAGTTGAAATTAACACTGAGTGTTAAGAGCCGCTGATGAAAATTAAGGTGGTCTACACCAAAATTTGAAATTGCAATATGGTTATATACGCTAAGGACTTACCTCCCTTCGTCAGTCATTAAATATAGTACTTTAGTGGCTTTGGAGTTAATTTAACTGTTATTTTAGCATAAGCAGTGCTAGTCACCACCCTCTATCACTTTTGTGACCTCTATTAATTTTGCTTTTATATCTATATATATATATATATATATATTGTGTCTGAGGAGAGTTATTTTCTTTTTGTACCTTATAATTTAACACACTCACCAGTAAAATTTTCCCTTCCAAAATTTCTGGACAGAGTCAAGACTATTGAAAAGGTTGCAAGATGCAATGAAAATTTTAGGAAAATAAAAATAAGGAATAAATGGAAATTTTACCAGTGAGTGTGTTAAATTATAAGGCACAAAAAGAAAATGACTCTCCCCAGACACAACAGAATATGCTTCAATACACGAACTCACATAAAGAATCTTGCAAACCAAATCCAAGAATGAAATGTGTGTGTGTGTAGGAAAACTCAGCTGCGAATATTCCCTGTATTGTGTCTTTGTTTAAATTTCTCATCCATTAAGTTTTTGTCTAGTTTTCCATGCACTCTGCTTTCATCTAACTTTTTCTTCTTGTGTTCTTTCTGTTCAACCCTTGATACATACACACATACATACATACATACATACATACATATATATATATATATATATATGTTGTTGTACTTGGGGATGGTCATATTGCCAGTTTAGCCAATAAAAACACAAATGAAAATACAAAATGGCTGATAGTTAGCAAGGTGAGACACACATAAGAAAGAAGGAAACAAAGGACCACTGATGAGGTCACAGAAGTGTGACGAAAGAACTCTGGCCGAAATAAGATTAAGATTAATGTAATATAAAGCTGAAGCAAATTAATACCAAATAT
>NC_068990.1:50761408-50763875 GCF_001194135.2 Octopus bimaculoides
TATATTATGTGGTAATGCTTGAACAATTAGAAAAGTACTTGATCAGCTAAGAGGATAAAGATAATTTTAAATGAAAACCACATATCTTGCAAATAGCTAACCAGAGTTTCGTGCTCAAAATAATAATTTACTCTGCTATTTATCAAGCTGATTTTTAAGATTACAAATTATAGAAATATTTATTATTTAACTATAATTTCTAGATTGCAACTAGGTGACTTACAATAAATTTCTTAAGTGATTAGATACTTTAATGACATTTCAATATATCATAAGTAAAAGTGTAAATTAGGAATAATGTTTTTTAGCTTCTAGTTTAAAGAAATAGTATCAAAATATCATACTTTGTTTTTGTTTCTCAACACATTACACATGCATGCACACAAATGCATTGAACAAATTTGCATTTACATATACATAAATAACAAGTTTTAAAAAATACATTGGTTACTGAAACACACATGTCTGAGTCTATCAAGGGTCAAAGAACACATTGGCATGTAGCTCCTTTCTATCAAATTCTTCTCCTGATGAAATACCCAATTAACAATATTTGATATGGAAATTTAATTCAATTTAATTTCTCAAATTGAATTAATTTCACATGGAAACAATTGTAGGTGAAATTGAGTTTGATATTGTTCAGAATTGTATCATGTTCTAATGAATTGATGTCTACACATCAGTTTCTCTATTTTCTTTTTCTCATACATGAAATATAGTATACCCATATCCATCAATTCAAAGCTAACATCTTTGGTTTTTCACTGATACACTGGATAAAACCTGGGAACTTGGATGCTGACATCCCTTTAAGAGGATTTATATCCTTGATCTAGTTATATTATATATATATTCATCATCGTCATCATCATCATCATCGTTCAACGATCACTTCCCATGCTGCCATGGGTTGGATGGCTTGATTGGGAATTGGCAAGACAGGAGGCTGCACCAGGCTCCAAACTGATCTGGCAAGGTTTCTACAGCTGGATGCCCTTCCTAATGCCAACCACTCTGAGAGTGTAGTGGGTGCTTTTTACATGCCACCAGCATGGGGTCAGTCAGCTGGCACTGGCATTAACCATGCTTGAATGGTGCTTTTTACATGCCACCAGCACAGAAGCCAGACAGGCGGCACTGGCATTGACCATGCTCAAATGGTGCTTAAAAGCAGCAGAAATATAGCAAAAACTCAGTTTCACGTTCCCATTCATCAGACAGTTTTGTTAAAATAGAATAAAGCATATTACTCTACCTCTGGTATTTGAGTACTCTTTTCTCCACCTTGATTCACATTTATGTGCTTACTCCGGTATATATATACACACACACACACACACACAGGTGGGCTGAGGAAAACAACATGCAGTTTTATTGCAGGAAAATTTCAGGCCCTATGCTGCCAGCACACAAAGCTAAATGACATGCAGACAGGATACACTGGCCCAGGAGGAGGAATTGAAATCCCTGAATCAAAATCAGTTCGGGACCTGGGCATTGACATGAGCAATGATGCATTTTTCCAAGTGCATATTACCAATTTGGTAATAAAATGCAGATGATTGGCTGGATGGATCCTCTGAACTTTCAAAACAAGAGAAAAGGAGACATTTATGATATTTTGGAGGACATACGTCCTTAGCCGCTTACACTGCTGGTCCCAACTATGGTCACCACACAATATAAAATCCATGGCAGAACTCATAGCACTCCAACGAAACTACACTAAGAAAATTGTATCCGTGCAACATATCAGCTACTGGGGAAGACTGAAAGAATTAAAACTCTTCTCCTTAGCATGAAGGCAGAAGAAATGTGCAGTGATATACATTTAGAAAATCCTAGAAAGCCTTGTACCAAACTTTGGCATTGGAAGTTACTCAAACTGCAGAGCGGGGTGCCATTGCATAGTGCCAAAGATCCTGGCATCGCCATTAAAATACAGGACCAGATACTGCAACAGCTTGGGCTTCAAGGGCCCACAGTTCTTTAATATCCTTCCAAAATGCCTGTGAGACCTTCATGGTGTGGATGTAAGTATCCTTAAAACAAAACTGGATCTCTTCCTGTTTAGGGTTCCAGACGAGCCTACTGCACGGCAGGAAACACAGATGAGAGCAGCAGCATTAGACTCCCTCATTGACCAAATGCCACATATCAGAGGAGGTTTCAAATAATGGCATAGCACAGTCAACGGTGGTGCTCCAGCATGAACACAGTTTTGAAGCTGAAACATTTTTACATAGTTTATATATATGTATTTCTTTTATTCTTTTATTTGCTTCAGTCATTTGCTGGAGCACCGCCTTTAGTTGAACAAATTCTTTTTTTTAAGCCTAGTACTTATTGTATCGGTCTCTTTGCCAAACCGCTAAGTTACAGGGACATAAAGGCACCAACATCGGTTGTCAAGTGATAGTGGGGGGACAAACACACACACACACACACACACACACACACACAC
>NC_068990.1:50763885-50766321 GCF_001194135.2 Octopus bimaculoides
CTGGCCCAGCACCTCCAGTGCAGGACCCTTCAAACTGGTGGCAAGCTGAATGGCTCTTTGCCCCTCATCCCAGTCGTTCTGGTCAGCCAGCATCTCAAACTGAATTCGGTAGGCCTCCCAAGACACTTTGCCATCGAATTCCTGTGGCTTCTTCCTAATGGGGACTAC
This sequence comes from Octopus bimaculoides, assembly GCF_001194135.2. NCBI lineage: Eukaryota > Metazoa > Mollusca > Cephalopoda > Octopoda > Octopodidae > Octopus > Octopus bimaculoides. Next base: position 50,764,054 of record NC_068990.1, read on the forward strand.
ACAGCTACTTTGAACCCCAGGAGACCCGGGCCCAGATGTCGGAGCATTACGAGATGGCGCAGCAACAGTAACTACATCAGGTTTAGCAACCTTTGGCTCGGCAGCACAAAATTTCTCCATGTACTCCATTCTCTTGTCAAGCCTGTCCTTTTGTTGTTTGCACCATGCGACATCGCCACTCATTCCATTGAACTCTTCCTTAAACTACTGGTGATCTCCTTGCAACCGCTGTTGCTCATTCATGAGTTCAGTAAAACTCTGTTACTGTTCCTCCAGCATTCGCAAAATTGTGGCCAGGGATATCTCTTCCTTCCTTGCCTGGCCCTTCGTACGTGCCCCTTCCGAGGCCATAGCGGATAACTGACTCACTGCAGCAAATTAATCCCACTTCTGACACCAGTTGTTACGCCGCACGTGGACCTCCAAGAAAACTCACGTGCGACGACGACGCTCAGTGAATCAGGAGTCCACGAAGCCCGTAGAGTCAGCAACAATAACAACAAAAGAAATAACACACACAATATGTTGCATAGTCAAACTAAATTTTTTTTAAAAACGAAAACAACATTCAATAACAATAGTTCCTTCAAAAAAACACATTTCACATTTAACAACAAAATTCTTTTCAAACATTTAACATTACAAAGTTTCTTTTTTTTCCAATCATTTCACATCACAAAGTTCGTTTATCAAGAGTCACTTAACAATAAAGTTCTTTTGCTTCTTCCTTTTGCTTTTCTTTTCTTTTCCTTTCTTTTAACAACACAGTTAACAACTCAGCTCATTTTTTCTTTCTTTTCTTTTAACAACATTTAACGACACAGAGTTCTTTTTTCTTCTTTTCTTTTAAAAAACAAACATTTTACAATGCAAGTACACTTTCTTTAAAAATATAAACAAACATTTACCGCAACAAGTTCCTTTTTTTATCAAATCTCCTACTACTTCGACAAGAACTGACTAATGCAGTCTACTACTACATAAACTTGCCAGCCGCAACAGTTCCATCTGTCTGTCTCTCTCTCACTGACTGCTCTGTCCATCTGGCTTCTCCCTGACTGGCCGTTTCACCGGCTGCTTCTCCTCAACTCCCCTCTCGTCCATCTAGCTATCCCGTATATATCAGGTAATCAACCAAAAAAAAGAGACATACCGTACGTAACAGTGCTGAGTTACTTTTTCATAGTTCCTATCTCCTTTAAACTCTTGGTGACCGGAGAGGGTCAGAGATCAAGTTCCTACGGCCATAAATAACCGTGCTCGTTGACAGGACAAAGGAAATACCAGTGTCCTAACAACTAGAACACCATTTCGAACCCAGCTCGCGGAAGAGGACATAACATTTTCTTTGGTTTTTTTCGGCGGTCGTATCACTACCCCTTCCCTAGACCTTTGTCGGCCTGACAAAAGCAAACAGCATTTCTAACTCCTTCCTCTCAAAATGCACACCCCTATGACGTCAATTTCCCGGAGCAGCAAAAGTTGGCTCTCTGATCAACTTGTCGCAGTTTGCGGTTCTCTCTCTCCGACTTTCTTAAGAAGTGGACCCAACCCCTGAAGGTGTGCTCCAGCTGAACTGGCCAGACCCATGGTACTTCCACAGACGGTTCGCATGCACAATTTTTAGAGAAGTCCTCCTGCCTCCTCGAATCCGGTACGTCATATCGGACAGGCGATTCATCACCGTATAAAGTCCTTCCCATGGACTCTGTAGCTTCGATGACTGCCCTCTTTTCCGCCGGGGGTTATGGAACCACACTTCATCACCCTCCTTAAAGTGGATCTCACTAGTCCTGGTGTCGTGTCGATGCTTCATCACTTCCTCCATTTCCCATTGCTGAACTGGGGCCATCCTCCGAGCTGGCTGCTTGATCGGGCGATAGCCGTCCGTGTCGATATGGTGCTCCACCAGGTCCGTGCAACCAAGGTCTAGATCTCCTGCAAAGAACACATCAGCATACCTCGCTAATAGCTTCCTCAACCACAACACCTGAGCACCATCTAAGCACTGGCGACTCCGTGCGAACAGATCCTGTAAATGCACAGGCAGATCACCACCTCCTTCAACTACTCTCCTGCAGTTAGGCAACTGACCTTGCTGCTGGTCCACTGCCTGGCACAGTCCCACAATTTGTCCTTTACAAATCTTCTGTGCCACTGTCGAAAAATTGGCTGCCACAATCAGCACTTCATCAGCTCCTGCTTCCACCAGTGTTCATCCGACCGTCACTTCAGCTTTCATCTTGCCTCGTCTGTCGGGCTCCACCA
>NC_068990.1:50766424-50767422 GCF_001194135.2 Octopus bimaculoides
CGCTCACATGACACTGGAGCAGCTTTTCCGACCTCGGTGGTATCACTGTTGTCTGTAGTGCTCTTACCTCGCTACTGGGCGTGGTCCGTTTTAACCACCTTAACAAGGACTGGTCTTCCCTGTACCGAAAGCTTCATAGAACGCAAGTCCAGCTGGCAAGCCATCGATCCCAAATAGTCCAATCCCAAAATGCACAGATCCTCCATCTCCACCACATAGACCGGAAGCACAACTTCTAGTCTGGCAATATCAATCTGGACATTAACCGATCCTCTCAGCTCAGTACAATGTCCGGTAACACCACACAATTGCTGCGATGACTCTTGCAGGTCTAGATGCTGCAATACATCGGGCCTCACAAAAGTCTGTCCTGAGGCTGTATCGATCACCAGAGAACACGTCTGGCTGTTAACTCTCCCACCCACTCGTATGCTGTCAATCACGGACCCTGCATGCCATCTCGAGTGTGGGACATTTCTTTGAAATGTCTGGCTGGTGGTTGCCCCTTAACACCAGCTCCTCTTAGTTTTCCGACTCTCTTTCTTGATTTTTCACTACCCTTTCCTTAGTTCTTGTTGGGCAGTCATAGCTCATGTGTCCCTTTTTCCCACATGTCCAGCACTCGCCCTTAAAAGCAGACCCTGCCCTATCGTTCTGTTTTTTTCTCTTTCTTCAAGCTGTAGCAATCCTGCCGCTTGTGTCCAGGTCTCCCACAGTGCCAGCAACACACACCAGTCATCTCTTCATTCTGCTCACAAAGTCCATGACTATTCCCACATCCTTCAGCTTCATGGACTGTTCCTCTCTTTGCCTGGAATCCAGAGCTGCAACTCACTCGGAAATTTCCGGTGCTAGAGTTGACATACGACTCAAATTCCAGAGCCCTAGCCAGCGCTTCCTGGATCCTACCTGGCCGTGTCTGCTTCACCTGGACCTTGAGATTTGCACTGTCCAGAGCATCTATGAATTGTTCCTTCAAAAGAAGAGACAAGAGGTCG
>NC_068990.1:50768697-50769260 GCF_001194135.2 Octopus bimaculoides
AAAATATAAACAAACATTTACCGCAACAAGTTCCTTTTTTTATCAAATCTCCTACTACTTCGACAAGAACTGACTAATGCAGTCTACTACTACATAAACTTGCCAGCCGCAACAGTTCCATCTGTCTGTCTCTCTTTCACTGACTGCTCTGTCCATCTGGCTTCTCCCTGACTGGCCTTTTCACCAACTGCTTCTCCTCGACTCCCCTCTCGTCCATCTAGCTATCCTGTATATATCAGGTAATCAGCCAGAGAAAGAGACATACCGTACGTAACAGTGCTATGTCCGTTCCCTCCAAAGCTGAGTTACTTTTTCATAGTTCCTATCTCCTTTAAACTCTTGGTGACCAGAAAGGGTCAGAGATCAAGTTCCTATGGCCATAAATAACCATGCTCGTTGACGGGACAAAGGAAATACCAGTGTCCTGAACAACTAGAATACCGTTTCGAACCCAGCTCGCGGAAAAGGGACAAAATTTTTTAAAATTTTTTTCAGGGTCATCAATATTATATATATATCTATATCTATAAAACAGAGGATGTTTGTGTGTGTGTGTACATGAA
>NC_068990.1:50769360-50772746 GCF_001194135.2 Octopus bimaculoides
TATATTCTGTCATGATTTTTTTGATTTTTAAATTAATGTCTGATAATGTTATTTTAGAAGTTATTTTATATTTGCTGTTAAGTTCCTTAGCTTTATTTCTCTTAATTTAGTCCTGTTTTTCTAACTCTATTCCTCTCCCTTTTTTCCCTCTTCCCCACTTTTTTTCTGTTTGGATTTTGGCCATTAATATTATAGTTTTACCCATAAATAATACCACCCCACATTAATTTATATCTTATTTTAACTGCATAAGTTTATCTTGTTCTAATTATTATTGTTCCCTATAGTTTTGAACTTAGTGCTTCATTGTATTATTCTATTTATACTGTAGAATAGATATATTTCTTTAATACCTTGACCTTAATTCCCTTACCTTAAATTTTTTCCAAATTCTTACCACTCCTTAGGGTATTGCCCTTCCATTTCCTTTTTTTTTTCTTTATTTTTTTCTTTTTCTTTCTCTCATGCTTGATTTACCCCTAACTTGCTGTCCACCACTACTTAACCTGCCTTCCTCTAAATTTGAAATTACTACCATCCCTCCAATTAGATTTTAAATTCTTGTTTGATTCACTTGTCTGTGAAACAGCAGCATAGTCGAGATGTGTTTTCTTCTCTTACTCTTGTTTTTCGCAAACGTCTTCAAAATGACAGCAACACCTTAGAAAATCTCTTTTATAACCCAATTGACAAATCCTATGATATGACCCGAATCCATCCAACGAATTTACCTTTCAACAGATCCTGTTTTACGGATGATAAAACAGAAGCCATGGTCTCATTAGCTAGAAGCAGACCCAGGAAAACATTAACATGTTATATAACAACTACCCCAACACAAAACGAAATAGAGGCCCACCAACTTGGCACAGTAGCTGCAATAGGCATACGAAAACTAAAACGTAGAGTTAGAAACAACGAGATAGTATGCCTCCCTACAGACAAATCAGGCAGGATATCAGTAGACAGCCTGCAAAACTACACCCATATGATACAAAAACATATAGAAGATATGAGAGAAGTTACACCACAGGAATATGAAAAAGTAGAGAAAATTCTCAACGCACACATGGGAATGTGGTGTAACGTACTCCAACCTAAGAGACGCACAGCACAGAACTTCACATCATCCAACAACGACATTCCTACACTCTATGGGTTACGAAAAGACCATAAACCCGTTGCTGTCCCTATCATGGCCCCCCCCCCCATGCCGACCGATTTGTGGTGCTAATATTGTCAGCAATTATAGGTTGTCATTTTTCCTCTTGCAGGTATTAAGACCACACATCGAGATGTATCCTGATGTTTGTGAAAGTACAGAGGACTTCAGCAGAGTCAATGCATGCAACTGCTCCCATGACCTGACAGGTTGTATTGTAGGCAGTATGGATGTAGTATCTCTCTATCCATCCATCGACATTGACTTTGCCGTAGAAAGATGTGTGGAAATTATTTCGGAAAGCAAAGTAACCTCCCGTGAAGTGAACACGAGGGAACTAGGCCTCCTCCTAAAGCTCGTTTGTAATAATGAATACTTGGATCACCACGACCTAATTAAATTCTGCCCCACCAGGACAGGACAGGGTAGACCACCTACGAACACATCAGCTGTTAGAAAAACCACCGCGGAGCATTGGAATGGATCGAATACACCTACCCACGACCCAGAGGATAATATCCAAACACGAAAAATGGTTGCAAATGCTGTAGGTGCACCCTGCAGAACCATATAATTAAATTCAATGAAAAACTATACATGCAGGTCCAGGGAGCGGCTATTGGTGTCAGTGTGGCCGGGGACATAGTGAGCCTATTCATGACCTGGTGGGACAAAAAGCTGAGAAAAGCTCTTGAGGAGCACTCAATAACAATCAAACTGTATGGGAGATATGTAGATGACATTAACATCGTAGTCAAAACACCATCAAACATTCAGACTGAAGAGAACAAGAAGATCACGATGGAAAACATCCAGAATATAGCTAATGCAATACACCAGAGCATCAAAGTAACAATAGATTACCCAACAAGACACCTAAACAAAAGACTCCCGGTACTTGACACAGAACTTTGGCTAGAAACAATTAACGACTAAGTTCAAATCCTTCACTCACATTATATGAAACCTATATCTTCAAAGTATGTTATCCATAAGAATTCGGCTCTATCACACAGTGTGAAAATTAATATATTAATAGCCGATTTAGTCAGAATAATGAGAAACATATCCCCGCTGTGCAGTCCCTGGTAGAGACAAAGACATACACAAGACTTCATGCATCGCATGCAGTTTTCGGGATACAGCCAGAAAGATAGGATCCGAGTGTACAGAGGAGCTAGCAAGAAATTTGAGGAGATTGTTGTCAAAGATACAGATGGAACACAACCTAGGTACCATAATAAACAGTGGAATCGACTACAAAGAATTAGTGATAAAACAAACAGAAAGAACACGTGGTACAATACTGACAAGTTCCAAGGAGTAATGTTTATAGACGCCACACCACACGGAGAACTGCCCCGCAGATTTAGAAAAATCCTCAAAAGTACTAAGTTGAAGATAAATATCATAGAAAAACTAGGGAGATCCATTAGGTCGATAATATGCAAAACATACCCCTTCAGAAGGACAAGGTGTGTAGAAGAGAATTGCATTGTGTGCAAATATAGTCCTGGTATCAACTGCAAAACCAGAAATGTGGTTTACAGAATAAGCTGTATGGATGGTGATTGTAAAGACGGAAACAACGGCATACATAGGTGAAACGGCAAGAAGTTTGACTGAGCGTGTAAATGAACAATGGAAGGACTACAAGAATTAGAAACAAACCTCGGTGCTCAACCAGCATGCCAAAGAACAACATACTAGTGTACTGGACCGGATTAGCATAGAAATCCTGTCTAGACACCCCAATGACCCATTGTTACGGCAAATACAAGAGTCGGTCCTCATAACTGAAACACGACCAATTTTTAATAGCAATTACACGTAGATAAAAGCCTTACAATTACCCATTGTTGCGGATGTTGTTCACACGTAAAATAAAGAACCTGAACGTGAAAATGAAAAGATGCATTTACGAAGAAAACAGAAAATAACAGAGAGAAAACCAAAACCAAGTCCAAAGTCTCTATCTTATCTGATATGAATGAAATTTAACAAACACAGATATGGACGCACATGCTTACATATAAGCACACACACATACGAGCGTGCACACACTCACATGCTCATACCGGACAATTTCAAAACAACGCTGAATCATACATTCAAAATAAATGGAAGTGGAGAGACGGGTTACTGGAGAGATTGCAAGAGTGCAATGAAATGATTTAACAAAAACAGAAAAAAAACAACTAAATACTGTTTATAAATAAAAAAA
>NC_068990.1:50773035-50774846 GCF_001194135.2 Octopus bimaculoides
TAAAAACATTAGCAAAAAGAATTTCTAGCCTCTCCTCTGATAGGGACATTTTTAATAGCGTTGCCCCAGTATATAATAAGGCTCTAAAAGATAGTGGTTTTAACCAGTAATAAAGAAAGGAAAACATAGAAATAGGAAAACTATCTTGTTCACACCCACCTACTCACCCGAAGTGACCTTTAATATAGGCAAGTACTTCTTGGCACTGATAGACAGACACTTTCCAGTCAACCATAGTTATAGAAAGATCTTCAACAGACATTACTTAAAAATCATTTGCAGCTCAACTGTTAATTTAAAAAATATAATTGCAAACAACACACAAAACCACAATATGAAACCAGCTGTTCATGCAGAGATAAAAATTTGTGCCCGCTAAATGGAGCTTGCATGTCCGAAACTAGCATTTATGAGGACGTGGACTCTATATCCACTAAGGACACAGTTTTGATGATTAAATACGTGGGCCTTACGGAGGGTAATTTCAAGGCCAGATTCAACAATCACACCTTGAGCTTCAGGCACTGGGACAAAAGGAAAATGACCAAATTATCTAGTCATATATGGTCCTTAAAAGATAAAGGTGTCAGTTACAACATCCATTGGAAAATCTTAGCCAAGTGTAAACCTTACACCAGCGGCAGCGGAAGGTGCGGTCTATGTGATGTGGAAAGATGGCTTATCTCGAAAGGCAGCTTAGACCCTGCCACATGTCTAAATTCAAGAACTGAACTTTTCGGATCATGTCCACATGTGGCTAAATATTTGCTATATTTTTGGTCCCCCTGAGTTTACTGAGAGGACTTGCTTTTTATGTTGTGTTTATGTATAAGCTTTTTATCTCTCTATACTTTTTACTTAGTTTTCTTACATAATTTTCATATTTTTTTACATATTTATAGAGATAATGTTTTGTATATTTTCCACATATATTTTTTTCTGTATTCTCCCCTCCACCCCACTTTTTCCCTGTGCTTCTATAGACGCATACATGGAACCTTATGTGCATGCTTGTGAAGGTGGGCATGTGTGCGGGTACATGCGTATATAGATGTATGTGCGGGCATGCGAAAATATGCGCATATCGATGCGTATTAACCTCATAGCTTTTTCACCCTTTCTTCTGTATTTTGCCTTTAGCTCTGCGATTAAAAATTTTTTTTTGCGTGCGTGTGCATGGGTGCGAGGGTGTTGAGCGCATGTATGTGTGGGTGTATATGCGGGTATGTATATGTGTGTATATATATATATATATATATATATATAGTTTTGGTGAGTATGTCGGTGAGAATGTGCGTGTTTCAAGCGACCGTGGTTGAGTATATACACATAGGCGAATGTACAGATTGGTGCACTTACTCAAACACTATCGACTTTTCTACTCCCTTACCTTTACTCCGTCCCCTTACTTAGCAGTCTATAGCTCTTTTGTCTTAATAATGGTCAACCACACAGTAATTTCCCTTTGTTTAATGGTCATTTTTCACAGGAATTTTCAATGGCTGGATCACGGCATGGGTTCCCACCCCGGCATCCGAAACTTGGAGTTTAATCATGGCTACCGAATAAGTGTCACATATTTTTACAGATAAATTCCTATATTCACATAATATCGAGGTCTCTTTCATTCTTTTGTTGTCCTTTCTATCAATATATCATCATCATCGTTTAACGTCCGTTTTCCATGCTAGCATGGGTTGGATGATTTGACTCAGGACTGGTGAACCAGATGGCTGCACCAGGATCCAATCTGATTTGGCAGAGTTTCTACAGCTGGATGCCCTTCCTAACGCCAACCACTCCGAGAGTGT
>NC_068990.1:50775539-50776050 GCF_001194135.2 Octopus bimaculoides
CCTGCCGGGTCTTCTCATGCACAGCATATTTCCAAAGGTCTCGGTCAGAAGTCATTGCCTCGGTGAGGCCCAATGTTCGAAGGTCGTGCCTCACCACCTCATCCCAGGTCTTCTTGGGCCTACCTCTTCCACAGGTTCCCTCAACTGCTAGGGAGAGGCACTTTTTCACACAGCTATCATTATCCATTCTCACCACATGACCATACCAGCACAATTGTCTCTCTTGCACACCACAACTGATGCTTCTGAGGTTCAACTTTTCTCTCAAGGTACTTACGCTCTGTCTAGTATGCACACTGACATTACACATACATTGGAGAATACTGGCTTCATTCCTTGCGAGTCTACGCATGTCTTCAACAGTCACGGCCCATGTTTCACTGCCATGTAGCATGGCTGTTCGCACACATGCATCATACAGTCTGCCTTTTACTCTGAGAGAGAGACCCTTTGTCACCAGCAGAGGTAAGAGCTCTCTGAAATTTGCCCAGGCTATTCTTATTCTAGCAGC
>NC_068990.1:50777523-50778175 GCF_001194135.2 Octopus bimaculoides
CTAACAACTTGATACCTCTGTAATTATTTGTATCTAAAGCGTCACCTTTACCTTTGTAGTAGTTGACTATGGTGCTGCTACACCAGTCATTGGGTATGACTCCTTCGTGTATCACCTGGTTAACAATACGGGTGACTAGGCTATAGCCGACACTGCCAGATATTTTGAGCATCTCTGCAGTGATTCCTGATGGGCCAGGGGCCTTCCCTGTCTTCATGCTCTTAATTGCTTTATCTACCACGGTACTGTCAACTTGGATAGTTGGTCCCTCTGTTGGGTCGACATTCGGCAGACTCACTTTCTCCCATTCATTCTCTTTATTAAGCAATGTATCGTAGTGGCGTCTCCAAACCTCTTTATTTGCAGCCTCTTTTAGTGCAAGCGTACCATCATCCATGCGAACACATTTCTCTCCCATGACATCACGATTCTCTCTCACACACAGTCTTGCAACACAAAATACTTCAAATCTTTGGTCCTCACAGCAGAGAACATTGGCAAATTTTTTCATATCTGCTTCCCCTCTGGCTAAATAAACCTGTCCCTTAGCTTCCCTTCTGGCAGTCTGATATAATTCCCTGCTACCACCATTCTTCCAGTCCTTCTAAGCCTGTTTCTTTTGTCTAATAGCCCTGTCAACATTTTTGTTCCA
>NC_068990.1:50778185-50782399 GCF_001194135.2 Octopus bimaculoides
TCTACATCCCCCTCTATATCGTCAAAGGCTTCAAGTAATAAGTCTCTAAATCTCTGTCCATTCGCAGGATCTTTAAGCTTCCAGACCCTTCTCCTCCACGCTGGTCGTCTTCTGGGCAACCACTTAGCCCTGATCCTGAAGTCACTAACTACTAGTCTATGTTGTGGGGTGCATTCTTCGCCTGGGAAGGTTTCGGCATTTATAAGCAGACATCTTTCCCTTTTCCTGGCGAGAATGTAGTCAATTTGGCTAGTGTGCCTGCCAGAACGGTAGGTGACTAGGTGACTGGCATGTTTCCTGAACTTAGTATTGCAGACCATAAGGTCATTTGCATCACAAAACTCCAGCAGCCTGGTTCCCTCCTCATTGTGGGAACCAAAACCATAGCCTCCGTGTACGCCATAGAAGCCCCCTGAATGTCGTCCAACATGACCATTGAAGTCACCAGCCACAAAGAGAAGGTCCCTGTCATTCGTTGACGAGGTAGTCTGCAGGAGGGTGTCATAAAATTCGTCTTTCTGTCCGTCGGGTAGCCCGGACTGAGGGGCATAGGCCATGATAGCTGTCCCATCAACACACATACCACACCACATCACACAGTACAATCACTACATTGATGAGCTCTTAGATGATTTTTAAGACCACCTGTTGTCTGACAGGGTTTAAAACACAAGTGACAGATATTATTCAAGTTTCTTCTATATCTCTGCCCTTTGGAATCTAATTCTGAAGGAGTGTTTTTTGTGAACTAGCATATGTCTGTTAAATCAAGATATTGTCTTACAAGTTTTGTGACATATGTGGTTCACATATCCTGCTTTTGGCAACAGAACATGTTCACATATAATACATATTCAGTGTTCACTGTTGATTACAGTTCCAATTGTTCCTTTGCGACAGGTCCTTTTAAGTTCAGAATGCTGAACATATTTTCTTCCCAGGCATTGCAACCAGTCCTAACAGCACCTCTCCACTTGTTCTGATCTAGAACATCATTTTCCCAATCATTTTTGCTCATATCTAGTTTCTTCAGGTTTTCCTTCACACAGTCTTTATACCTTTTCTTCGGCTTATGTTGTGGTTGCTTACCAGAGTTGAGTTCACCATAAAAAAGACTCTTTGGCAAATGCTCATCTTTCATTCTAATAACATGTCCAGTCCATCTCATTTGAGCCAAGATAACATGTTGTTCAACTGAGGAGCAACGTGCCATGCACAAAACCTCCGTATCTGGTATGAAACATTCCCACTTGACTCCTAAGATATGTCTGAGGCACTTTTGATGAAATCTCTCCAGCATTTTTATGTGACACTTGTAAGTGGTCCATGTCTCACTTGAATAAAGAAGTGCAGACAATACACACACTTTATATACACTGATTTTTGTCTGCAGGAAAATACCTCTATCCGCCCATACTCACTTTTCGAGCTTTCTAAATGCAACACTTCCCTTCCCTATTTGATAGTATATATCTGCATCAAGACTACCATCTCTTGACACTGTGCTTCCTCGTTAAACAAAGGTATCAACGGCTTCTAACCTTGTTCTATTCACAAAAATGTTTGGTTCAGAATGTTTGTCCTGGCACGGGAGTAAACATTACATTGGTTTTCCCCAAACTAATTGTGTGTCCGAAGTGTACACATACAGTGGAAAATCTGTCCATTAAATGTTGCATATTCCCTCAGAGTATGCCAACAAATTAGCATCATCAGCATAAAGTAATTCTCTAACAAGTATTTTGAAAGTCTTTGCTCTGCAGTTAAACCGGGTCAAATTAAAAATATGACAAGATGTCCAAAATCTGATTCCAATTCCCCTGTTGCAGTCCTTGAAAGCATACCAAAGTAATGCAGTAAAATAAATAGAGAAAAGTGTAGGGGCAGGAATATCACCCTGTTTGACACCATTGTCCACCGAAAATTCACGAGATTGCTCACTATTAAAGACTACCTGAGCTTTCATGTTTCTTTGTAGTTCTTTAAAAATGCTCACAAAATGTGTTGGACAACCAAGTTTACACAAAACAATCCACAGTGCCTCCCTGTTTACTGTGTCAAATGCCTTAGTTAAATCTATGAAGACCTGGTATAGTGGCATTTGTTCCTCTAAGCATTTCTCTTGAACCTGCCTCACATAAAATACCATGTTCATTGTTCCTCGCTCATGTCTGAAATCACACTGTTCTTCAGGAATCACATGTGGATACATTCTCAACAAGACAATCTAACATGATCCTTGAAAGTATCTTCCCGGTATGTTCCAGAAAAGTTATCCCTTTAGAATTACCACACACTGCTTTCAGGCCCTTACCCTTGTATACAGAGATTAGAATGCCCTTTATCCATTCTTGTGGCACAGAAGATTCATTCCAAACTCGAGTTATCAGGTTATGAATTTCAGATGCAATATGATCCCCACCTGCTTTCAGAAATTCAACTGGAATACCATCCAATCCAGGAGCTTTACCTGATCTCAGTTTACATAATGTCAGATTTACTTCTTCAATGGAAGGTGTATCATCCATGTGTTGCATTATCTCTCTTTTCAGAATGTTGTTTATGGTATCCGTGTTCACAACAGATGGACTGCGGAAAAGATCTGCAAAGTGTTCTCTCCATCTATTCCTTATTCCAGGAGGATCTTTAATAACCTCATTTCCTCATTTCCATCTTTTGACTTCATGGGAACATATGATGATGAAGATTGTGGTCCAAAAGCTTGCTGCAATAAACTATAGAAACTCTTTCCAGTCATAGGCTGCCTGTACTTGCTCAAATTTCTCCACCAAGTGTCTTTAAGCCTCCTGAATTCTTTTTTGCAAGTCTGTTTTCTGAGCCTTGTACAACTTTTCTAGTTGCACTTTGTTCTTAACATTTGGGTTAAGAAGCTTTTTTTATGAGTGGACCACTTTGTTGCTGAAAGCTGTATCATTGTACCATTAGAATTAAACCAGTCTTGGTGCTGTCTCTTCTTAAAACCTAACACCTCTAATCCCGTTTTATATATTCCATCACAGGAAGATTGCCATGAACCTTCAAAATGAACACCGCTGCATCTCTTCTGAAACAACTACAAAACTTGTGGTTGTTTTAGCTGCTCTACATCAATTTTCTTTGGTACTCGTACACCTGCACTACAAATCTTCTTAGGAATCCTGAACTTGAACTTGGCCCTAACCATTTTGTGATCAGTATCACAATCAGCACTTTGCAATACTCTGAGACTGCACAAATCTTGTAAGTCAACTTTTCGGTCAATCATGTGACCCCACTTTGATCTTGGGTGAATCCAGGTAACTTTGTTTCATCTTATGATGAAAAAAAGTATTCCTAACAATCAACCCTAGCTCAGAGCACATTTGTAGCAGATGCAACCTATTGTTGTTCACCATTTCTATTCCATAACGCCCAAGTACATTCCAAGAACCATAGTCTCTACCAACACGTACATTAAAGTTACCAAGCACAACCAACTTCTTATTCAAAGGTAATGACAGAATACTTCTTCTAAGCTCCTCATAAAATGCTTGGACATTTTCCTCACTAGCTGAAAGTGTAGGAGTGTAAATAGAGAAAATAGTTACAAAACATCCACAAGAAAGAGGGATGCTGAGTTTCATTATGCATGTATTTATGCTTTGTGGTTGTTCTAGGTCTTTTAGCAAATCACTTCTAATTGCAAACCCAACACCACCTTCCCTTTTCTCTCTCTTTGGCTTCCCAACCCAGAATAATGTGAAACCTGCCGCTCTTTCAACATGATCTTCATCTGAACATCTTGTTTCAGAAAGAGCTGCAATATCAACATTAAGACACCTTAGCTCCTTAGTTACTAGAGTTGTTCTTCTTTCAGGCCTATCTGCTTGATCTAAATGAGTTCTCACATTCCAACAGGCCAGGTTAAGAGAAACTTAATTCCTTGCATACTTGTTATCATTGTTTATATCAATTCTTTGTTCATCTATACTATATATAAAATAGAGATGTGTGTGTAATCGCTTATCACGTGAAAACGGCTTTACCATTTACTTCCATACTTGTAATACATGAATAATTTGACCTTGGATAAATCTTAGGCTCTTCATTTGATTTTTTTTTTTATCTCTAATTAAAAATAAATAATATTGCTTTATATTTAAGATTCACTTCTTTAAAAAGGTTTCTCAATGTCAACTTCTGGTACGGACGTTAAAAAACGGTGACGTCTCTCA
>NC_068990.1:50784189-50788597 GCF_001194135.2 Octopus bimaculoides
CCACAATCGCAATTTATTTCAATTACTCTTGTGAGGATATTCACGTAAATCATTTTTTTCATTTAATCCACATTTTAATTTTCGTAAAAGTTTCCAAGTACCAATGAGGCTTTTTGGCGCATCTTCAATTTTCCAATTCATGAGAGGTGTCCAGTCATCATTCATCTGAGAGTCCATCTACAGAATGTCCTCAGATTTCTATACAGCATATTTTGCTTTTTTCCTTCCAGTATATAAGCAACAATTTCATTCCTGGGCAACGCCGGGTTGCTCTGCTAGTTCTTGATAAATTGAGCCACAGTTAGCTGTAGTAAACTAACCAGCAGCAAGAAGACAGACAATTTTTAGTGCACCTTTTCTAGCACCTTCCCAGTATATCCAGGTGACCAGTGCTCAGATACAGGATTCTCCACAGAAAACAGTTCCTGTCAATGAAAACATGTTAGCGATTTTAAGATAAGAACCCTGTCGCCTTATGTGCAGATTTGTAACTGTATGCTTTCAACCAGTAAAGTTTGCATACATTGCTACGGCTCTATCACCATTGAACTTTTGAAAAGTGATAACTGTACGATGGTGTTTTCTTGGGGACATCTGTATTTCATTGGATTTCAGTGACAAATGCTTGTACAACACTTTTGCCACTGTCTGGATCAAAATAGTAGATTCCAGTGACAAGCAAAGCAAGATGACCAGTACTAAGTTGACTGCAGGTTTTATATCAGAGTACCTTCTCCTAGGCTTTTCCTCAAAAGGATACTGCACACCAGCAGTGGTAAGTCAATTTGAATTCAGAGCTTTATTCTCCTATACTGGTTGTCCTAATCATGGCTTCATTTCAAAACCCAGTCTTCCCCCATCAACAGTCATGGCTTTGACAGTGCAGTCAGTTAAGAGACTGCCATTACTATGACCTGATTTTATGTCAGAGTGTCCCTCTCGTAGAAGAGTTGCCTTCACCACAGCTAATGAACCTCATCTCCCTGCCCCCAATATACATATGTATACATTAAAAAAAATACATATATATAACATTTGTAATTTTTACAATTTAAAATTGTTTTTTATTTATAAAAATAAATAAATACAGATAAATAAATAAATAAATTCACAATTAAAACTATAAATAAAATAAAATAAATAGATATAAATATATAAATATATAAAAAAATAAATATAGCAAAAATCTAAAAAGATATATAAAAAAATATATATATACACAAATACACACCCATGTACACATAATACTGAATGGCTGCTGACTACACGAGTTCTTCCACCCTTTGACAGGTTTTATTTTTTGTCCTGCAGGGAGTCCAACAAACACCCTCCACACCAAGTCAGCTTGGTGGGGTTGCCAGCTTAGTTACCGATGACAAGTGCTCTTAACTACTATGCTATATGCCCATGGGCAAGTGCTCTTAACCACTGTGCCATATGCCATGGCTACTAACCCCAAGATTCTGAGTTCGATTCCAGGCAGTGACCTGAATAATAATAGTAATAATAATAATAATAACAACAACATTGAAAAATACCTTAGGAATGAGAACCCAGGTTTGAAATTTCCCCAAGACACCTAATGAAGGCTGGAGGGTATATCAGACGAAATGCTGTGTTAACAACAAACAAGATGAGGACAAATATCCGTCAAGTGTAAATATAGAACTGTATTGCCCCATTTATTCCACAGTCTTCAAAATCATTTGGACGAAAAAAATATAAATTCTGTAGACAAGGTCAGAACAGTACTGGAGTTCAGAACAATACAAGGACAAGTGAATTTTGGAAGAGGGGCCTTGCAAGTCTACCACATAGACAGAAGAGCATTGTAGAAAATGAAGGAGGGTATATTTTAGATTAAAAAGGAACTTTATCTTAATTTTGAAAAATAAAAGAAGTAAAAAAAACGCATTATTTATGGGATGACCCAATATATATATTACACACACACATACATATTTTAACTTGGCAGTGAATGTTTTTCTTCGCTATTTTTACTGCAAATTAAATTTTTCAGAAAAAGCAATGACATTTGGAAGGAGAAAAAAAAACAAAAACAAAAATCTTTACCTTTCTTCCCAATGTGTTGGTAAAAATATTCTAAACTTTCAGCACGGCTTCTTCGACTCATAAATTCAAATATAACTGAAATAAAAAGAAGTACATGGTAAAATCTGAAGAATCTGGAAACTTCTTGGGGAAAAATATGAATATTCTATGGCAAACTGATGTTAGAGTTCTTTTTTGTATATCTTCTCTAAGATTGGTTTCTTTTAGCACCAAGAGATCTTTATCTAAATATCTTTACTGATACAATCTCTTGCAGGCTATAAATATACTTGGACCATGAAGGTAACCTTGGTGGTAAGAACTTGTACCTCATTTTACTAAAATCATCAACAGGTTGGAAACCACCTATGTGAGTATGTGAGCAGGTAGTGTTGTCTAAATTTGGCAGTGTCGTTGGCTCAGCAGAAAGTCTGAAGACTCCTGGTAGTTATACACTGTAGAATGAAATGCAAGAAAAGTCTTTCATTAAAGATAAATAAGTTAAACCATAATTTCTAGGAATGATAACAATGCTCTGCTTGCTGGTTTACTATCTTTTAAAACCTTTCACCACCACAACCATCTAGATTCACACAACACAACTCCAAAAAGCATTTAACTGAAAACCAGATGCAGAGGCTCTGTTCACAAAACTATTGTAGGATTGTAATCTCCAATAGCTACTAAGATTATTCAGCATAAAATGATATTTTATATACTAAATATAGCCAAAGGACAAAAATATGAAAATACCTGTCAAGGTAGTGGAGTAGTCCTGGTCACTAAATACAAATATGGTAGAGTCTCACAAATGTAATACAGTGGGTGAGTTGATAAACCTCAAGAAATAGAAATTATTGTAATAATTACTAGACAAAAACATCCTCTAGGCAGTCTTTGATTTGCTGATGGTAAAGAGGAATGCTAAACCTTGTCAATCTTATTGATTGTTGGGTAGGGAGAGGGGCTTTGAAGGTCCTTACGTATAGCCCTCTTTTTCTAGAACATATATTTTTATTAAAAAGGGGAGAGAATGTTCACAAGATCTGTTGATTTAAACTTTTGGACAACCTGAGGAACCAGTTTTAGTAAAATGCGCAGAGATAATTTTGAAATTAACTTGAATTGACATTAACAATTTTTTCATTATATTTAATTAATGGCTTAGTCAGTGGGTAAAAAGCATGTGGCTTAGTGGAGAGGATGTTGCACACACACTCACTAGATCATGGCATCATGCTTTCAGTTCCCAGACCAAGTGGTGTGTTGTGTTCTTGGGCAAAACACTTTATTCCACATTGTTCTAGTCCACTCAGCTATACACAAGTGATCCTGCAGTGAACTGATATCTCATTCAAGGGAAATATGATCTCAGTCATTTAGATACCAAGAAAACTAGGTAACCATTCCAATGAATCCTAGAACTTGAGGCAGAACTTAATTTTTAGTCACTGAAAGAAAGGAACTGCCAATGACCTATTTCAGAGCCTCTGAGATTGAGATGGAAGAGGTGGAGAAAGTTATTCTTGGGAAGGAAATTGGTCTAAATACTGTTGAAGATACCCAAGGGTCAGATAGTGGAATTAAACTGAGCTACAGAATACCTCTCTCTTCTAGCTTACTTGTTTTAGCCATTAGACTACAGCCATTCTGGGGCACCACCTTCAAGGGTTTTAGTCAAACAAATCAACCGCAATAAATATTTTTTTTTAATCTGGTACTTATTCTATTGACTCTTGTGCTGAACTGCTAAGGTACAAAGATATACACAGATTAACATGGGTTGTAAAGCGGTGGGGTATACACAAGCATGATGGGATTCTACACAGTATCCATCTATTAAATTCACACACAAAACATTGATTGACTAGGGGATACAGTGGATGACATTTGCACAAATACCGCACAGTTGGACTGAACTCAAAACTAGGTGGTTGCAACGTGACATTCTTAACAACACAACCATACCTGCACATATATAGGAAAAATCTTATATGGAAATTGTTGTTGTTGATATTTAATCCTACTTCAACCTTAAAAGAACATAACTATAAAGGGATGATAAGAGATATGCAGAGATATATATCAAAAAGTGATGCTAAATTATTAGAAGATAAGAGAGAGATGCAGTGATAAATATTTGGAAGACCTTGAAGGGTCTAATGCCCAATTTTGGAATTGACAGCTATACTGTCCTCAAACTGGACTGCACTGCATCTTCCCCATCTAAAATAAGGACACAGTACTGCAACATTCTGAGTTTCAATAATAAGTAACTACAAGTGGTGAACCAGTGTGGACTCAGCCCCAGGCTGAAACCAGTAAAAGAAACACTATATATATATATATATATATA
>NC_068990.1:50788715-50789889 GCF_001194135.2 Octopus bimaculoides
ATATATGGATAATAACAACAAATGGAGCAAAACGCATGTTGATGAAAGTTACTTTAATTCCTACATATATGTTTCGAAACAAATGAGTGCCCTTTCACAAAGAAGAAAGGGTTGCTGGAGTCCTCATTTATTTCCCATCAGGGAGTTCATAATAAAACATGTAATAGCAAGACAAAAACGAAATAATGGGGTAACTTACGAGCTGAGATGTTACATGGTCAGTGACCATTAGAAGGTTTGTTTACATAGAGTTATAACGGGCTCAACGATATTGTTCCATGGGCTTTAGGAAGAAGAACACTAGTTTACATAGAAATATAAAGGGAGGGTGTTTTTGATGTGATACTAAAGGTTGAGGTCAAAGAGTTATTTGGATATGGGGAGATGATTATAGTGAATGTTTACATATGTGTTTGCTAGCGCGCAGACACATATGTACAAACACGTGCGTGTACGCACATACACATGCACATATGCATACACCCATGTACACATACCCACATACACCCATACACATATGTACATACACGCTCACCTATACATACATGCCTGTATATATACCTACATTCCTGTATATATACAAACATGCAAATACCCACACCCGCACACACATACATACGTATATATGCACATACACACACACACACATGCATGTATATATGTATATACACCTACATATGCTCCATCATTCCCACATAGCTCCATCATTCCACTAGGTTAGGTTCCAAGCAGTATTTTTATTATAGTTATTATCAATTTTTCTTTTTTTTTTCTTTTTTTTTTTTACTAATATCCTATGAATAATTTCCACTTCTTCATCCACCACAACTTACCTTTTCCTCTTCTATAGTTGATTAATTTTTTCCTTCCCATAATTACAGCTAAAGCTACCTTGTATCACCAACTGCTTTGCCATAGATCTGACCTTCTCCTTATTAGCCTGGGCGACCAAGTTAGTAGTGGGGGTGGGTGCGCTGAAAGTGTAGCTGCTAGAATAAGAATAGCCTGGGCAAAGTTTAGAGAGCTCTTACCCCTGCTGGCGACAAAGGGACTCTCACTCAGAGTAAAAGGCAGACTGTATGACGCATGCATACAAACAGCCATGCTACATGGCAGTGAAACATGGGCTGTAACTGCTGAGGACATACGTAAGCTCGCAAGGAATGAAGCCAGT
>NC_068990.1:50790544-50791684 GCF_001194135.2 Octopus bimaculoides
GGTGGCACATAAAAGACACCACTTCGAGCGTGGCCGTTTTCGTGCGGGTGACACGTAAAAGCACCCACTACACTCTCTGAGTGGTTGGCGTTAGGAAGGGCATCCAGCTGTAGAAACTCTGCCAAATTAGATTGGAGCCTGGTGTTGCCATCCGGTTTCACCAGTCCTCAGTCAAATCGTCCAACCCATGCTAGCATGGAAAGCGGACGTTAAACGATGATGATGATGATTATTATTATTTCTCAGCTAACACCCTATACCTAATCGTAATATTTTTTATAGTCTTAAACAAAACACGTGTGTATTTGGGTACATATATGCATACGTGTGTTTGTGAGTGTGTGTGAGGGTGGACGTGTGTGGGTGTGTGAATGGGTACATGTGTGTGGGTGAGTATGTATATGTGTGTATATTTATACATACATACAAGTGTGTATATATATACAAATGGGTGTGCGTGTGTGTATGTGCATATGTAGGTGTGTGCGTGAGTGGGTGTTTGCCCGTTTGTATATATACAGGAATGTATGTATATAAACAGGCAAGCAAGTAAAGGTGCACATGTGTGTGCACATGTATATGTGAAGGTTTCGGTATGGGTGTGTGTGTGTTTGTGTTTTTGTGTATGTGTGTGAATGGGTAGGTACACATAAGTATATGTATATGTGTATATGTATGTGCGCACATGTACGAGCACGGGGCGTGTGTGTGTGTGTGTGTAAGGATGCAGGTGCGTGCGTGTATGTATATATATATATATATATAATAATTTTCCAGAGGATGTAGCAACCGTTAGAACTTACCTTAGGGGATCATTAACTAGATTCCTTAAGGGTCGTTCTCATAGTTTATATTTATATTATAAGGTTTTTAACTTTTAAATTTTCATATTCAAAAGAGACAGAGACTTTAAACTCGATATATCGATTTATTCACCACTCTATGTTAACATTTCTGTGCCAAACTTATCCAGTGACTGGTCCATTGGATTTTGACATTTGGCACTTCTTCAGGAGTGGTTACCATCCGAACAAAACACGAAAAAACACATACATAACTATCATTAAATTCTTAAAATCCCGTTAGATTTCATCTTTGTTATTATAGGGGAGATAACTCCTTAATTTTCTATTTTTATTG
>NC_068990.1:50792813-50795457 GCF_001194135.2 Octopus bimaculoides
GTAACGGGTAATATAGTATAGTAAAAAGAAATAAACAAATTAATTAATCTAGTGGAAATTCACAGGAGAGCAATAAAAATAGAAAATTAAGGAGTTATCTCCCCTATAATAACAAAGATGAAATCTAACGGGATTTTAAGAATTTAATGATCGTTATGTATGTGTTTTTTCGTGTTTTGTTCGGATGGTAACCACTCCTGAAGAAGTGCCAAATGTCAAAATCCAATGGACCAGTCACTGGATAAGTTTGGCACAGAAATGTTAACATAGAGTGGTGAATAAATCGATATATCGAGTTTAAAGTCTCTGTCTCTTTTGAATATGAAAATTTAAAAGTTAAAAACCTTATAATATATATATATATATTATATATATATGTGCATATGTAGGTGTATATACATATATACATGCATGTGTGTGTGTGCATGTATGTGTGCGGGTGTGGGTATTTGTATGTTTGTATATATACAGGAATGTAGGTATATATACAGGCATGTATGTATAGGTGAGCGTGTATGTACATATGAAGGTTTCTGTATGGGTGTGTGTGTGTATGTGGGTGTGTGGGTATGTGTACATGGGTGTACGCATATGTGTATGTGTATGTGCGTACACACACGTGTTTGTACATATGTGTCTGCGCGCTAGCAAACACATATGTAAACATTCACTATAATTATCTCCCCATATCCAAATAACTCTTTGACCTCAACCTTTAGCATCACATCAAAAACACCCTCCCTTTATATTTCTATGTAAACTAGCGTTCTTATTCCTAAAGCCCATGGAACAATATCGTTGACCCCGTTATAACTCTATGTAAACAAACCTTCTAACGGTCACTGACCATGTAACATCTCAGCTCGTAAGTTACCCCATTATTTTGTTTTTGTCTTGCTATTACATGTTTTATCATGAACTCCCTGATGAGAAATAAATGAGGACTCCAGCAGCGCTTTCTTCTTTGTGAAAGGGCCCTCATTTGTTTCGAAACATATATGTAGGAATTAAAGGAACTTTCATCGACATGAGTTTTGCTCCATTTGTTGTTATTATCCATATATTCTCAAAATGTATCACTTTAACTCGGTATAACAAACCTGTAAAGCGGCTGGGATATCTTGTTTTTTAGTGTAATTTTGCTACCCCTTGTAACTATTAACGTATTCAAATTATCAAAAGTTTTAATAACTGAGATAATATTAATATATACATAAACTAATATATTGTTACAGTCTTCACTAAAGCACTTCAAGAAACATACCTTCTTTTATTACCGTTAGCTCCATCATTCCCACTAGGTTAGGTTCCAAGCAGTATTTTTATTATAGTTAATATCAATTTTTTTTTTTTTTACTAATATCCTATGAATAATTTCCACTTCTTCATCCACCACAACTTGCCCTTTCCCCTTCTATAGTTGATTAATTTTTTCCTTCCCAGTAATTACAGCTAAGGCTACCTTGTATCACCAACTGCTTTGCCATAGATCTGACCTTCTCCTTATTAGCATGTATATTGTTATTATTATTATTATTATTTCTCAGCTAACACCCTATACTTCGGTGTTACACTGATTAGCGCTAACATAAGTATATTAATATATAACAGGATAATGGTATTTCTTTTATCATGTTTATGCTCTTCGCATCAAATCAGTATGTTATTAATTGTAATATTTTTTATAGCCTTAAACAAAATACATGTGTGTGTATTTGGGTACATATATGCATACGTGTGTTTGTGAGTGTGTGTGAGGGTGGGCGTGTGTGGGTGTGTGAATGGGTACATGTGTATGGGTGAGTATGTACATGTGTGTATATTTATACATACATACAAGTGTGTGTATATATATATACAAATGGGTGTGCGTGTGTATGTGCATGTGTGCATATGTAGGTGTGTAAGTGTGTGGGTGTTTGCACGTTTGTATATATACAGGAATGTATGTATATAAACAGGCAAGCAAGTAAAGGTGCGCGTGTGTGTGCACATGTATATGTGAAGGTTTCGGTATGGGGGGTGTTTGTGTGTATATGTGTGAATGGGTAGGTACACATAAGTATATGTATATATGTATATGTATCTGCGCACATGTACAAGCACGGGGCGTGAGTGTGTGTGTGTGTAAGGATGGAGGTGCGTATATGTGTATATATATATATATATATATGCGCATATGTAGGTGTATATACATATATACATGCATGTGTGTGTGTATGTGCATGTATACGTATATGTGTGCGGGTGTGGGTATTTGCATGTTTGTATATATACAGGAATGTAGGTATATATACAGGCACGTATGTATAGATGAGCGTGTATGTACATCATATGTACATGTGAAGGTTTCTGTATGGGTGTGTGTGTGTATGTGTATGGGTGTATGTGGGTGTGTGGGTATGTGTACATGGGTGTATGCATATGTGTATGTGCATGTGCGTACACACACGTGTTTGTACATATGTGTCTGCGCGCTAGCAAACACATATGTAAACATTCACTATAATTATCTTCCCATATCCAAATAACTCTTTGACCTCAACCTTTAGCATCACATCAAAAACACCCTCCCTTTATATTTCTATGTAAACCAGCGTTCTTATTCCTAAAGCCCATGGAACAATATCGTTGACACCGTTAT
>NC_068990.1:50795849-50797382 GCF_001194135.2 Octopus bimaculoides
TATATATATATATATATATATATATATATATTTCCAAGATTTTAAATTTGTATATTTAAAAGGATAGAGACTTTCAACACGGTCGATTTTTTTCCATTTATTTAATTATTTAGCATCCGATGTCAACATTTCTGTGCTCAACTCTATCCAACGACTGATCTGTTGAATGTATGATGTTTCGCACTTCATCAGGAATGGTTTCCATTAGAACAAATGACCAAAAACCACAATTATCGATCAGAACAGATTATTAAAAATTATTCAACTATGCTGTCTTGATTATATTTAAATATACAGGGGAGGTAACTCCTTGATCTTTTCTATTGTTACTGCTCTCCTGTGAATGCCTACTAGATTAATTAATTTTATTTATTTATTAATTTATTTATTATTGACTATTGATTATTCACTATAGGTAGATTATTTTTGTTGCCCCTGGGAGTCTATCATTGCTATTATTTTATTTTACATTAATACTGTGTCTCATTATTGGGCTAAGAGAATTTTATCCAGAAATCATTGCTCCTAGGAATCTTTTCAAGCTCCATCAGTGATATATTCAATAATATTTCAATATATTATCATTATTTGCTATTACCATTATATTCTATGGGCTATATACTAAGATTTGAACCTCATCTCTTCTTACTTAAATCCCCAGTTTGTTATCTTATTCCCAGTTCTTGTTTTAATTTAATATCTACTCTTATCATGGTTGAGTCATTCACTTATATTCTGTTTTGAGATCTAACAATGGGCTGTATTGTACTGTACTACCCGTTCTACTTCTCTTCTTTATATTCAATCTATACTGAGTTGTTCCTAGGTCTGAGTAGCAAATTTCCAGCCGCCGCTTACATCTTTATTACAATTCTTTCTATATGGTCTGCTTCTATCCTTACTATTGTGAGCCCTCAAAAACTCTTCTACTACTATTATTATTGTTATTGTTCTTCTTCTTCTTCTTCTTCTTCTTCTTATTATTATTATTATTATTAATAATAATAATAATAATCCTATATTACAACTTATACAATCTACACTCATAAGCTTATCGATAAGTGAAAAGGTGTGAATCAAACTGACGATCTCTATCGGTGGTGATAATAGCCGGTGTACCAAAACGCGAAACCCAGTGAAACACTAGCATTTTGGCGACCGTTTCTGCAGAGATGTCTAATAGAGGGAAGGCTTCTGGCCAGCGGGAAAATCTGTCCACACAGGTGAGGAAGTAAGTATAGTTATTGGAAGGTGGTAGCGGTCCAACGATGTCTATGTGTACATGCTGGAAACATGCATCATCATCATCATCATCATCATCGTTTAACGTCCGCTTTCCATGCTAGCATGGGTTGGACGATTTGACTGAGGACTGGTGAAACCGGATGGCAACACCAGGCTCCAGTCTGATTTGGTAGAGTTTCTACAGCTGGATGCCCTTCCTAACGCCAACCACTCAGAGAGTGTAGTGGGTGCTTTTACGTGTCACCCGCACGAAAACGGCCACGCTCGAAATGGTGTCTTTTATGTGCC
>NC_068990.1:50802962-50806446 GCF_001194135.2 Octopus bimaculoides
GAGTTTTTGTGTAGCGCGGACGCCGGGATGTGCTAGTGAATGCAGAGCGGAGAAAACGTCACGTCTGTACTTTGGAGGGTCATTCGTGGCCGGTGGATACATCACACCAAATATGTTCAGCAGAAGAGGGTAGTAGAGATTGTTGGAATTTCAAGGATGACGAATTTCGTAGCCGTTGTAGCTGTTCATCATACTTTTGGTCTGCGGCAATCTGTTGGAGGTTGATCTGAGCAGGGCTGTGAATAGCATTTATCTCCATTCGGGACAGGGCATCAGCTGCTGAGTTGTTTACACCACTTATGTGTCTGATGTCAGTGGTGTATTGCGATATGAAGTCTAAATGCCTGACTTCTCTGGGTGAATGGCGATCAGGTTTTGCATGGAATGCGTAGACAAGTGGTTTGTGGTCAGTATACACCGAAAATACACGACCTTCCTAACCGCTTAGAAAAAAAAGATATAGGTTGCCAAGATCCATGAGTGAGCTGTTGGAGTACGCCTCCAACTCTGGAAGCAGATGCATCGACTAACAAAGTTAAAGGAGCGTCCGGTTTTGGGTATGCTAACATAGTGGCATCGGACAATGCTTCTTTTAGGTAGTTGAATGCTGATGCTAACTGTTCGTCGCTGAGGGTAATGTTGGCATTTTTGGTCGACCGGTCTCGCAGTAAATCTGTAAGGTGTTGTGCTATGTCAGAGCAGCGCAGGATGAAACGCCTATAAAAATTAATGAGACCAAGAAATTCTCGTAATTTCCGCAGAGATGTGGGTGCTGGAAAATCTGTGATAGCTTTCACTTTCTCCGGTAGGGGGCGAATGCCATCTTTGTCAACCGTGTGTCTGAGAAATTCAACGGACGTGACTCTGAACAAACATTTGCCAGGGTTAATGACAATGCCATATTGTCTAAGGCACTGGAACAAGAGATAGAGGTGTTGTACATGTTCTTCATGGGAGCTACTGGCTACGAGAAGGTCATCTATGTATGCATAAACAAAAGGTAAGCCTCTGGTCACTGTGTCGATGAATCTTTGGAAAGTTTGTGCTGCGTTGCGTAAGCCGAATGGCATACGCAGAAATTCAAACAGTCCAAAAGGAGTCGTGAATGCTGTTTTTGGTACATTGGCAGGTTCCACTGGGATCTGATTGTATGCCCTAACCAGGTCGATTTTTGAAAAACATGCTAGTTCCATGTAATGAGCTTGACACATCATGCAGGTGGGGGACTGGATAGGAGTCTGGAGCCATGCAGCTATTCAATGCTCTGTAATCCCCGCAGATGCGACAGTCGTTGGAACCTTTTTTGGGCACACAATGTATTGGAGACGACCAGTTACTGCTAGATGGACAGATGATGCCAAGGTCTAGCATGTGTTGGAATTCGCATTTTACTGCCTTGAGGCGATTTCGTGCAAGTCGGCGAGGGTGTGCAGCGACGAGTGGACCGCGGGTCATAATGTGATGGGTGACCTCGTGTTTGATCAGCTGGTTGTGAAATACAGGTCAGGCGACATCCGGGTATTCCTGGAGGATGTTGCTGTGACGTGTGGATGTTGTCTGTAGTATTGTAGGGCTCACTGTGGCTATACTGGCGGTAATACCAAGCACAGTAAATTTCGTAATGCTGTCTACAAGTCTCTGTCGTTTGAGGTCTACAAGTAGGCCAAAATGGTGAAGGAAATCGGCTCCGAGAATAGGGGTTGGTAGCTTGGCTACTATGAATACCCACTGGAAAGTGCGGTGTAGACATAAATCTAGTGTGAGACTGCTCGCCGTAAGTAGGGATCAATGATTGGTTGACAGCTTGGAGACAGAAGGATGTTGCACTTCGCTTTCCAGTAACATAAGAAACAGGAAGGATGCTAACTTCTGCACCGGTATCGACCAGGAAATGCTTGCCTGTGAGGCGGTCATTTCTGAAAAACAGGCGACTTTGCAGATGTAAACCAGGAACTGCAGCCGCGTTCAATTTCTGGTGGAATTGTTTCCCAAATGAGAAAGTGAAAATGAACAGGGTCTTGTGCATCGGTTCACCTGTGCTCCAAACTTGTGGTGATGCCAGCAAATGCCATTTGAATTACGGGATGAACTTGGACTTCTAGAACGTCTTCCAGATCATCGTACGGGACTGTTGCTGTGGTGGTGCCTGTTGTATGATAAGGCTTGTATTTTCGTTGTCAGGAGCTGTATCTGTGATGCCTGCTCTGTCATTAAAGCTTGTAGTTCGGCCAGATCTGTTGCGCTGGTGGAAGGCGGGAAAGGATTGGTTGGTGGAGCTGCTGTTACAACTGCTGACAGGGACGGACAACTGCGTGGGACATCGGCAATGCGGTCGGCTAATTCAGTGAGTTCCACCACTGACTTGCTGTCTTTGGTGGCAGTGAGGACCACTTGTGTATTAGATGGCAAATGTTGTCGAAAGAGCTGCTTCAACACTCTGTTGGGTAGATTATCATCTCCCATGAGTTGCTTCATTTGTCGCAAGAGCTGGGAGGGCTTCTTGTCCCCTAATTCTTCTGTGAGAAGTAGCTGGCAGAGACGCTTTTGTTGAGACTCTTCCATCCTGGTGAGCAGCGTAGTTTTGAAGGTATCAAATGATACCGTGTCGGGAGGAGCCATGATAAGTTCGCGGACCTCATTCAGGATTTCGGGTGATAAGGACCCGATAATATGTGTGAGGCGAGTGGCATTGCTTGTAATGCGGCTCGAAGCAAACTGGGCCACGATATAACAGAACCACAATGGAGGATCAAGAGTCGAAAAGAGTGGTACTTTGATGGAGATTGCAGCCTGGAAATTGTAGTTCTGTGTGCTGGAGTTCATGATATGGTGAGTTGGTGTGGTTCTTCGGATATGGTTGGATGGTTATTGCTGTAGGTACGGAGATCAGTATTCTAGTGGTGTCGAGTAAACTTTGATGAAGGCTGTGTTTCTTGCTTAAGTCAGGGTCACCATTTTGTAGTGGATATGTATCCTGTCATTGTGAATTCGTCTGTTGGGTTTGAATAAACTGCAGAGACTCGGTAATCAGAGTATAATTTCATTTATTTAGCATAAATGATACTGCGCTGATCGGACATCAGAACATATTACTACATTACAAATGTGTATAACTAGCTACGAGTTATATGCAGAGAAAGCATGTATTTGGTTCAGCTTGGTTGATAGCAGTGAAAACCGCTGTTCTGGGTTGTTGCATATCTTGGTTGAGTTGATAGCAGTTAAAACCACTTTTCATATGTTCGAGTCAGAAACTAGATTCAGACTGTCCATCTACTGTTCCGTGTTGTATTTATAGTTAGCAGCGAGGTAGACGATCTATTTTTAGCTATGGTGAAATTCTGCTGCTGATTTACAAAAAGGGCGCCAATTTAAGGTTTTCACTAAGGGAGCTATCAATCTAATATTTGCTATTATGAAATCTTAACTAATTCAATCTAAGGCTATAAGATGTCCGTTACAATATATATAATATATATATATG
>NC_068990.1:50806456-50808758 GCF_001194135.2 Octopus bimaculoides
CACATATAGATACATAATATATATACATATAGATATATAATATACATATAGATACATAATATATATACACATAATTAAGGGATCAGCAACAGTTGCTTCACCACATACCGAAGTTCAGAAATAGCAGCTAAAATGCGGTGTTTACATACCGAAGGGCTTGGTAAAAATTATTAATTATTAATTTATTAATAAATTAATAAATGATAATCCATTACCCTTTTAATTGTAATAATTATTCACTCCCGGAGAGTAAACAGCAGATTTTCTGCGGTATTGCCTGCGATGCACATGGTAATTCTTGAGGAGGGATGATGAGATGGCTGGCCTACGTAGGTTCGGAGATGTTTTCAAACTGTGCCGATTGTATGATGGCGCTCGGTCATACATGCACAATTGCTGGCATCGTCGAATTTGCAACTGCAATATCATACTGATGAGGTAATGAAGAGTTTTTCCTTCTAAGCCAGAAACATGTATATGATTAACTATGATTAGTTTAGTTCGTTATTATTATTTTTTTTTCTTCTTGTTTTGCCTTTGTGAGTTACAGGTAATGCTATCTGTTGGAGTTTCAGCATTTTAGCTGCTATTTCTGAACTTCGGTATGTGGTGAAGCAATTTTTGTTGATCCCTTAATTTTGTTTATAAATGTATAAGAACTTTTGAATAAGTTCCTCGCCGATAATGGTGTTTACATACCGAAGGGCTTGGTAAAAATTATTAATTATTAATTTATTAATAAATTAATAAATTGATAATCCTTTACCCTTTTAATTGCAATAATATATATACATATAGATAAATAATATATATATACATATAGATATATATAATATATATATATATATATATATATATATATATAATATACATATACATATAGATATATAATATATATATATACATATAGATATATAATATATATATACATATGAATATATAATATATATATACATATCATCGTTTAACGTCTGCTTTCGATGCTAGCATGGGTTGGACGATTTGACTGAGGACTGGTGAAACCGGATGGCAACACCAGGATCCAATCTGATTTGGCAGAGTTTCTACAGCTGGATGCCCTTCCTAATGCCAACCACTCAGAGAGTGTAGTGGGTGCTTTTATATGTATTTATTTATTTATGGGTTTCAGCCAACTGGTTGTGGTCATGCTGGAGCACCACCGTGACTTTCCGCCTCAGGAACCTGCACAAAGTAGATGTAGGGGTTTTTAAATCAAAGCTGGACCTCTTCCTATCTGACGGCAGGAGATGCAAATGAGGGTTGCTAAATCAAACTCCATTTTTCACCAAGTGCCACATATTGTAGGAGGCTCCCCGTAATAGCAGTGTAGCAACACGGCGGTGCATCAGCATGGCCGCAGCTCTAAGCTGAAACTGTAAACAAACAAAAAAAAATATATTCAATATATCAATACGTACATATATATATATCATCATCATCATCATCATCGTTTAACGTCCGCTTTCCATGCTAGCATGGATTGGATGATTTGACTGAGGACTGGTGAAACAGATGGCTACACCAGGCTCCAATCTGATTTGGCAGAGTTTCTACAGCTGGATGCCTTTCCTAACATCAACCACTCAGACAGTGTAGTGAGTGCTTTTACGTGCCACCGACACAAAGGCCAGTCATGGGGTACTGGCAATGGCCACGCTCGAATTGTTGCATTTTACGTGCCACCTGCACAACAGTCAGTCCAGCGGGGCTGGCAACGAACTCGCTCGAATGTCTTTCACGTGCCAGGAAGGCGATGTTGGTAACGGTCACGCTCAAATGGTGCTATTTACGTGCCACCGGCACGAAAGCCAGACAGCTGATTCTTTGGCAACGATCACGCTCGGATAGTGCTCTTAGTGATTTACTGGTACAGGTGCCATCACGATTTCCCTTTTGCTTGCCCCAACAGGTCTTCGCAAGCCGAGTTTAGTGTTCAATGAAGATGTTGGCATGGGTGCCAGTCTACAAATTTAGTTCGATTTCAATTTCACTTGCTTCAACAGGTCTTTGCAAGCGGAGTTTAGTGTCCAAAGAAGAAATGTTACGCATAACTGGGCTCGCTACATCCCTGGGAGAGAGGCCTTGGATTTTAGTTTAATCCCTGGCAGAGGCCTTGGATTTTGGTCTCACTTGGCTTGCCGGGTCTTCTCATGCACAGCATATTTCCAAAGATCATGCTTCACCACCTCATCCCAAGTCTTCCTGGGCCTGCCTCTTCCACGGGTTCCCTTAACTGCTAGGGTGTGGCACTTTTTCACACAACTATCCTCATCCATTCTCG
>NC_068990.1:50808858-50810980 GCF_001194135.2 Octopus bimaculoides
TGAGGCCCAATGTTCGAAGGTCTTGCTTCACCACCTCATCCCAGGTCTTCCAGGGCCTACCTCTTCCCTCAACTACTAGTGTGTGACACATATTCACACAGCTATCCTCGTCCATTCTCGCCACATGATCACACCAACGCAATCGTCTCTCTTGCACACCACAACTGATGCTTCTTAGGTTCAGCTTTTCTCTCAAGGTACTTACACTCTGTCTAGTATGCACACTGACATTATACATCCATCGGAGCATACTGGCTTCATTCCTTGTGAGCCTACGCACGTCTTCAGCAGTCACGGCCCATGTTTAACTGCCATGAAGCATGGCTGTTCGTACACATACGTCATACAGTCTGCCTGTCAGAGCTCTCTGAACTCTGCCCAGGCTATTCTTATTCTAGCAGCTACACTTTCAGCGCACCCTCCCCCACTACTAACTTGGTCACCTAGATAGTGGAAGGTATCAACCACTTCTAGTTTTTCTCCCTGGAATGTGGCAGTAGTTGTTTTCTGCACATTTACAGTGTTTATAGCTACTGAACATCTGCTACATACAAAAACTAACTTCCTAGTTAACCTTCCTTTGATATTGCTGCACTTTTTATGTGTCCATAGCTTGCACTCGGTGCATCTTATAGAGTTTCTACTTACGCCTTTTCTACAGATCGAGCAGGGCCATCTACCTGAAGGTGTTTATGATTTTTCTACCTTCCTACTTATTAGGACTTTGGTTTTAGCTAGGTTGATTCTAAGGCCTTTCAATTCTAGTCCTTGCTTCCACATCTGAAACTTCTCCTCTAGTTCTGATAGTGACTCAGCAATTAGTGCAAGGTCATCAGCATAGAGGAGCTCCCAGGGGCATCCTGTCTTGAATTCATCTGTTATAGCTTAGAGGACTATGATAAATAGGAGGTGGCTGAGGACAGAACCTTGGTGGCCCCCTACCTCTACCCGGAATTCTTCACTGTACTCATTGCCAACCCTCACTTTACTGACAGCGTCTCTGTACATGGCTCACACAGCTCTCACTAACCATTCTTATATCCCAAGTTTCGTCATTGACCACCAGACGATGAATCGGGGGACCCTGTCAAAGGCCTTCTCCATGTCAATGAAAGCCAGGTACAGAGGTCTATCCATGGCTAGGTATTTCTCCTGAAGCTGTCTTACCAGAAATATAGCATCAGTGGTGCTTTTTTCCCTGGCACGAACCCAAACTGCATCTCATCTAAACTGACCCGCTCCCTAATTAGTTGGGCTATGCCCCTCTCTGTGACTTTCATTACCTGATCTAACAGTTTGATGCCTCTGTAATTATTTGTATCTAAAGCGTCACCTTTACCTTTGTAGCAGTTGACAACGGAGCTGCTACACCAGTCATTGGGTATGACTCCTTCGTGTATCACCTGGTTAACAATACAGGTGACTAGGCTATAGCCGACACTGCCAGATATTTTGAGCATCTCTGCAGTGATTCCTGATGGGCCGGGGGGCCTTCCCTGTCTTCATACTCTTAATTGCTTTATCTACCATGGTACTGTCAACACGGATAGCTGGTCCCTCAGTTGGGTCAACATTCGGCAGACTCTCTTTCTCCCATTCATTCTCTTTATTGAGCAAACTTTTGTAGTGGCGTCTCCAAACCTCTTTCTTTGCAGCCTCGTTTAGTGCAAGCATACCTTCATCCATGCGAACCCATTTCTCTCCCACGACATCACGATTCTCTCTCCCACACTGTCTTGCAACACGAAATACCTCAAGTTTTTTTGTTTTTTTTCCCTATAGTTTCAGCTGATGCACTGCTGTGTTGCTACAGTAATATTACGTGGAGCCTCCTACAATATGTGGCACTTGGTGAAGAATGGAGTTTGATTTAGCAACCCTCATTTGCACCTCTTGCCATGAGGTAGGTTCATCTGGGACTCTCGACAGGAACAGGTCCAGCTTTGATTTAAAAACCCCTACATCTACTTTGTGCAGGTTCCTCAGGCTCTTTGGGAGAATATTAAAAAGCTGTGGGCCCCTGAAACCCAAACTGTTGCAGTAACTGGTCCTGAAGCGCGATGGCATTGCTGGGATCTTTGGCACTATGCAGTGTTGTCCCATTTTGGCATTGGTGTAGCTT
>NC_068990.1:50811129-50815956 GCF_001194135.2 Octopus bimaculoides
CGGCTGAGGACGAATGTCCTCCAGAGGGCCATCATGGTTTCCTTATCTCTGGTTCTGAATGTTCTCAGGATCCATCCAGCCAGTCGCCTGCACTTTGTCGCCATCCTGGTAATGTGCACTTGGAAAGAGGTATCATCACTCATGTCGATAACGAGGTCTCTCACTGATTTCGGTTCTGGGATTGAAATTCCCTGCGGACCAGTGTACTCTGTAAGTTTCATATTCAGTTTTGGACGTTGGTAGTGCAGGGCTTGGAATTTTTCAGCATTAAACTGCATATTATTATCCTCAGCCCATCTGTAAACTGAATCCAACTCCTGCTGCAGATGGCAACATCACTGGAGTTCTGTATTTTCTGTGAGACTTTCGTATTGTCTGCGTAGCTTGCAAGAGTGGCTATCCGGGCACTTGAGGGCATATCTGAGAGAGCGACTATAAAAAGCAATGGTCCCAAGACAGTGCCCTGTGGAACACCACTCATTATTTGTGTTTTCATAGAGGTGGCTCCATTAGCACTACTGCCTGACTTCTATCTTTCAGAAAGTTATGTAACCACTCTCCAAGTTTTCTAGCTATGCCAAGATCACGCATTATGTGGCATATCACACCATGATCCACTTTGTCAAAAGCTTTTGCAAAATCAAGGTATATTAAGTCCACATTTGAGTTGTTGAGTAACTGCCTCAACACCCAGTCATAATGTTGTAAGAGCTGGGTCAGGCAGCTCCTACCTGGTCGAAAGCCATGTTGGGTATCACTCAGCAATTTATTTTCTTCGAGGAATACGATTAGTTTTCTTCTGACTATCCTTTCCATGACTTTGCTGATGTGTGAAGTCAGAGAGATAGACCTATAGTTTTTGGCATCTGCTCTGCTTCCCCCTTTATGGATTGGGTATATAATTTCCTCCTTCAGCTTGCTTGGCAGTCTGCCGTTTGCGAGAAAGCTCTGGAAGAGGATCTGGAGGGGTTTTGCCAGGGCATGCTTACACGATTTAAGGAGGATTGCTGGGAAACCATCAGGGCCAGCAGTTGAGTTTGTGTCCACTTCATGTATACCTAGTAGTACATCTTCTTCGCTAATGTTGATGTATTCCATCGTAACTGCCTCACTGGTTATAGGGGAGGTAGCAAAGAAGTCCACTGGTTCGTTCACTTGTCTGGGCTCCAACGGAGTGGTAAAGACACTTTTGAACTGCTCATTCAGTACCTCACTGATCCTAGTTGGACTGTCTGTGAGGGAGCCATCCTTTTCGAAGAGGGGTCCAATCTTGCAGCGTACTGAGGCTGTTTCTTTTGCGTAATGAAAGAAGGCCTTTGGATTTGACTTAATGTTTTCCATATGTATATTATTACATATCTCTCCCGCCTGCACTCCAGGGAGTAGAGACCTAGTGCCTTCAGTCGCTCCCTGTAGTTCATCTGCTGGAGTGTGGCGATCTTTTTTGTATAGTGACGCTGAATTGCCTCGAGTTCTGCTCTCCGCTTGACACTGTTTGGTGACCACAACTGAGAGCAATAGTCTAGGCGGCTTGTAGCGTATATATGTGCTTGTTTACATATATCTATTATATATATATGTGTACGTCAGAGTATAAGGATATTAAAATCAGATATATTGCATGTTTATAACTAAATTGGTATTAAGTAAAACATCTAAAAAAAATATTTTTATAATATTAATTAAAGTTAATCAAAAGTTTTATTATTATTAATAAATTCATTAAGCAGAGAGGGAATAATTGTGTATTTTTTGGCTATATAGAATTAATGTGTCACATTATCAGATTATGTGTAATTGAAAGAACAACAAGATTATCACTATTGAAGATTGTATGTTTATATAGTAATTATATTACAAGCCATGTATAGGGATGCTGTCAGTAAGGTAAGGTGAGGGTTGGCAAGGAGAATAGCGAAGAATTCTAGGTAGATGTCGAGGCTCACCAAGTACCAGTCCTCAGATCCCTCTTGTTCATCATAGTCCTCTGGGCAATAACAGAAGAATTTAAGACAGGCTGCCTCTGGGAGCTCTTTTATGCTGATGACCTTGGTCTAATAGTTAAGTCACTACCAGACTGAGAGAAGACATTTCAGGCGTGGAAGCAAGGTCTAGAATTGAAGGGCCTTAGAGTTAACCTAACAAAAACCAAAGTCTTAATAAGTAGGGAGGACAAATCACAAATCCCTTCAGGTAGATGGCCCTACTTGATCTGCAGAAACGGCATAGATAGAAACTCCATAAGATGTATCTGGTGTAAGCTATGGACACATAAAAGGTGCAGCAATATCAAAGGAAGGTTGACTGGGAAGTTAGCTTTTGTGTGTGGGAGATGCACAGGTGCAATAAACACTGAAAATGTAGAGAAAACAGATTCCATCACATGTCAGGAGGAAAAACTAGAAGTAGTTGATAGTTTCTGTTACATAGGTTACCAAATGAGTAGTGGTGGGGATGCTCTAAAATAAGAATAGGTTGGGCAAAGTTCAGAGAGCTCCAACCTCTGCTGGTAACAAAGAGCCTCTTGCTCAGAGTGAAAGGTAGGCTGTATGATGCATGTGTGTGAACAGCCATGCTACACAGCAGTGAAACATTGGCTGTGGCTGCTGAGGATATGCATAGGCTTGAAAGAAATGAAGCTAGTATGCTCTGCTGGGTGTGTAACATCAGTGTGCATGCACGACAGAATGTAAGTTTGCTGAGAGAAAAGTTTGACATAAGAAGCATCAGATGTGGTGTGCAAGAGAGATGACTGTGCTGACATGGTCATGCATTGTGTATAGATGAGGACAGCAGTGTGAAGAAGTGTCACACCCTAATGGTGGAGGGAACCTGTGGAAGAGGTAGACCCAGGAAAACATGGGGTGAGGTGGTAAAGCATGGCTTTTGAATATTGGGTCTCAGGTAATGACAAGTGACCGAGACCTTTGGAGATATGCTGTACTTGAGAATACCCTGCAAGTCAAGTGAGATCATAGTCATAGCCAATTATTACTACAATTCCATTTATATATAGCTAGCAATATTTAGAGAAAAGATACTTAGAAGCATGTACACTAGCTAAAACTTTTTCTTTTCTAGAATTTAGTAGTTGATTTCTGGAAGAAGATATTTGGTATATCTTTTCTAGACAAAGCTCACACCTCCTATCATTGGTACTATATGTTTTAGCATGACTCATAATTTTCATCAAATGAACTTACTAAGACTTGTATTATTAATTTTTAGATGGTTCCTGAAACTATTCTCGTGGATAGCTATTTTCTTTATAAAGCATTCTGTTGATCCAAAAGTAATTCTTACCTTCAGATTCAACAATAGCCTGATATACCTGATTAATGCATTTACAAAAATTGCTAAATTTACAGTTGGACTTATCCTTACAATTACAAAATTTATTTTCATCAAATCTTTTAATTTTGTGCAATAACAAAGGAGTTCTGGTGGGTTATTTCCCCTTCACTATTTGAACTAAAGTTATCGTCATTACTTATGGCCAATTTATTATGTTGTCTATTCAATGAAGAAATGTCTATTTTACGATTCTCATAAAACTAATCAAGTTTGCAGTTGTTAATTGAAGAAATAATTCCAAATAGATTATGAAATAAAGAGAATCCTATTCTAGTTTTCCTTTTATCATTTCACTATATTTATTATTAGTAAAGTATTTAATTATTAATCTTTGCAAAATTTTAATTAAGTTAGATTTTATTTGTTTTCCAAAAGGGGATAAGAAGCCATATAGTATCATCCTTATCAGAATTAGGATTATAATAATTGCCATTATTTATTCTAGTGGAGTTAACACAAGGTATATATGGCTTAGTCTTGTTCATGTGAGTACTATAAATTCCATTTCCATTTATTGGATTTCAAATTATACTGATCAATAGTATTATTATTCTGAGATTTCTTATTTCCATCATTATACCCTATAAAACTTTAGTTGGACTCAATGCTTAACATTCCTGGATTGTTATCTTTATTATTATCAATATTCATATTACTAAATCTTTATTGTTGTTAAAAATTTCCTCATTTGATGAGAGGTAATTAATTCTTTTTCAATATTTGAAGTTAAACAATTAGTTATTGATTTTGGATGATTACTTTTAAAGTTACTTAATTTAGAATTAGGTTTATGGTAAGGCTTATATTTCCCTGTTTTAAGATTGAAATTTATATCTAAGAAGTTTAACTGAGTGTATTGAAATAGATAGTCCAAATCATTTAAAAAATGATAGAATTTTTTCTTATATATTTCTAGTTTCCTATGAGATGGGCTTTTGATAACAAAAAGTGCATCATCCCTATACAAACCACCTGCTATTTCTGGAAATTAATTATTTAAATTAAATAAGATATATATTCCTACAAGATCTGTCACCTGTGCAGAATTGGCAGACCCCCATTGCAATGTCAAAACAGTCATATGTGTCATTTCTAACCCAATATCTATTATCAAAATTAATAACCGATTTTCTAGCTACTAATATTACATTTATTTCATTCATACTCATGTTTGTAGTTTTTTTTTTTTTTTTGGTGAATAAGAATGCTTTATCAAGAACTATTGGGCTAATGGAGGAATAATAGTCATTAATATCAACCTGCAAGAATTTATATCTGTCCTTGTTTTTAATATGATTGAACCAACCTATTGCCTTCTGTGTATTAGACCAAAGTTCCAATTGAATCTTCTTTTTCAGGACAATAATATATTTGTCAATAATAGACTTTATTTAATTTCCCTATGTCTGATTAGGGATAAAAACTATATTTTTATACTTATGCACACACAAGATATATATATATATATATATA
>NC_068990.1:50816120-50820895 GCF_001194135.2 Octopus bimaculoides
TTTTTAACAGCTATTCTATTCAAATTAAACTACACATACACAAGCAAAAATAAGTCAATCTGATTCGATAAGATTTTATAATAATATATAGATAGTAATATACATTGATTATATAAATCAATATAAACTTACATAGATAACAGTTTCATTTTTATTTTTTTACCCTTATATTAAATTTTAATCTTTTTTAATATCATTTTTTTATATTATTAGCATATACATACACAAAATAAATATACTTTTCTTAGCCTATTGATAAAATCCAATCCATAGACAGGTAATTCTTTCTACTGAAGCCCTAATGAGATTCTACCCAATATTATTCAAAATGCTATTTTATTCCTATCATTTGATTTATTCCAATCTTTAATTTGCAATTGTATATTGGATTGAATTGAAATGTGCATAGGCTTTATTTGATTTTATTTTTTGGCAGTATGTTAATAAATTAATTTTATATCCTTACAAAGTTGGTTTGACATACATTAGTTTGACATACAAGAAATGGGAAAAGAAGGAAATATCTTTAACATCCATTCTTCTTTTGAAAGATAGGACAGAGATGAAGAGAAGGAAAATTAGAGAAATAGAAATGCTCGCTTGTGTATCCAACTTATTTCCAACCCATACTTTACTGACAGCATCCTTGTATATGGCTTGTATAGCTCTCACTAGCCACTCTACTAGTCTTAGTTTCTGCAGTAACAACCAAATAAGGGGATCCTATCAAAAGATTTCATCATGTCAACAAAAGCTAAGTACAGAGGTTTACTTTTGGGCAGGTACATCTCCTGCAGTTGTCTTACCAGGAATATAGCATCAATGGTGCTTCTCCTTGGCACAAAACCAAACTGCGTCTCATCTAGACTAACACTCTTCCTAATTAGTTAAGCAATAACCTTCTCCGTAACTTTTATCACCTAATCCACCAATTTGATACCTCTGTAATTATTTCTAAGGTGTCACCTTTGCCTTTGAAGTAGTTGAGTATGGTGCTGCTACATCAGTCATTGGGTATGAGTCCCTCATGTACAACCTGATTGACTATATGTGCGATGAGACTATAACCCACACTGCCAGATATTTTAAGCTTCTCAGTGGTGATTCCTGATGGGCCAGGGGCTTTCTCAGTCTTCATATCCTTCATGACTTTATCTACCAAGCTACTGTCTATTTGGATAGTTGGTCCCTCTGTTGGATCTACCTTAGCCAGACTCTCCTCCCATGAGTTCTCTACATTTAGCAGCTTTTCATAGTAACACTTTGAAGCCTCCTTCTTAGCAGAGTCACTAATTGCAAGTGAACCATCATTCATGCAAACGCACTTCTCTCTAACCACATCACAATTTTCCGTGACACAGTTTTGTAAGCTGGAACACTTCAAGCTGCTGGTCCTCATGTCACAGAACATTGGCAAACCTCTTCCTTTCTGCTTCACCCTTGGCTAGGTATACCTGCCTCCTAGTTTCCCTTCTAGCTACATGATATAGTTTCTTGCTACTGCAGCCCTTCCAGGCCTGCTTCTTTCCTTCAATGGCCCTGTCAACTACACTGTTTCACCACAATGTCACAAATTTGGTCTGTGGCTCTCAGTACGTTGTCTCATAGGAACTTCCAGTTATTCTCTATGTGACATGTCTTTAACTCCTCCTTCTCATTAAATGCATCAGTTATGACTTCTGTAAGTCACTGACTATTCAGAGTATCCTTAAGCTTCCAGGCCCTTCTTTTCCAGACTGGCTTCTTTCTTAGAATCCTTCTTACTTGTAGT
Organism: Octopus bimaculoides; assembly: GCF_001194135.2. Taxonomy (NCBI): domain Eukaryota; kingdom Metazoa; phylum Mollusca; class Cephalopoda; order Octopoda; family Octopodidae; genus Octopus; species Octopus bimaculoides. The sequence continues at coordinate 50,817,892 of NC_068990.1, forward strand.
CTGAAAACACTAATGACTAATCTATGCTGAAGGGTAATTCTTTGCCAGGGAAGGTCTTTGCATTTATGAGCAACCATGAATCTCACTTCTTGGTGAGAATATGGTCACTGGATTTATAGTTATCAGGTGATTTGTTGGTTTCCTGAAGTTGGTGTTGCAGATCATTAGGCCATTCATATCACAGAACTCTAGCAACCTTGTTCCCTCTTCATTTTGGGAATCAATTCCATGGCTCCCATGTACTCCATGGAAGACACCTGGGTGCTGCCCAACATGTCTGTTGAAATCACCAGCCACAAAGATAAGGTCACCATAATTTGTCCTTGAGGCAGCCTACAGAAGAATGTTATAAAAGCAGTCCTTTTGTTCATTCGGCAGACAAGGTTTGGTGGTGGTGGTAGTAGGGGGGAAGCAGAGGCAGAGATGATTGTTGCTATGCTACTCTGTAAATCTAGTTGAAGCTTAATTACCCTATCATACACTCTGTCTACTCCAATCATCTTATTGACCCATTTCTCTGCTAGAAGTATGCCCATACCTCCTACTCCGTCACTGTTGCTCTCCCAGAAGTGTTTTTTTTTATACCTATGTCTCTTGTCTGTGAGGAATCTGGTTGAAGCTCACCTCCTCCTTACTTCTTGAAAGCAGCACATGTCAGCATGTCTCTGTTCAAGCATCTCAACAATATCACCAGGCCTATCTTTCAATATGCCTACATTGATAGTGCCAACTGTGAGGGAGTGTATAGGAGGTAGGAGGTAACACAAGGCAGGGAAACTGGCTTTTGACATCTGAAAGGGAAGTTCTAAAGAGCATTGTGAACAGACATGACATAACAATTGTCCTTGCATTTAATCTCCCATCATTCATATTACTTGCTGCTCCCACTGGAAGTGGGTTCTAAATAAGTATTAGAACAAGTGATGTTAGTACAAATACAGTTAATCAAATAAATGAATAAGAGTAGAGTAGTTATTCATTATATATAGTTAGATGGTTAATTAACTAAGCAATAAAACTGGATACTGCATGATCACAGTTAGTTTTGCTTTCTTTGGGGTGAAGTAGTAAGCTACAGCATTTGTAATTGCAGCAATGTGGGTGACACTACTGGGAAGAGGGACGGATGAAGGGTTGCCATGAGAAGTTCTGGTACAGAAGGGAGATTTACGGTATAGGTGGAAAAGGGTGGGCACATTGTGGATAAGTAAACATTGAAGCAAAATTCTTAGTATTAACGAAGAGAATGACAGGAGAAAGGAGAGATGGAGCAAGCATAAGTTAAATTAAATTAAATCAAATTAACTAAATTAATCAAGTTAAGTTAAATTAATACAGGTGGGGGCTAGTGAGGTAGAATGTGGATTAATGCTGGGGTGCAAAGACCAACTTATCTTATCTGTTCCTATCTTGGCATGCGTGTCGGATAGTTAGCCAAAAGAGAAATCGAAGGTTTGGGATCTTATTTATACTAAATGGTTGGCAGGAGGCAATATGGCTGCCAGAAGTATGCAATGAAAATACAAATAGAGGATATAGAAAGCTCTAATGAAATATAGAGATGTTTATAACAAGTAAGATATGTAATAAGCTAAGAACAAACACCAAGAAATTTGTGTAGTATTTACATACCTAAAGAATGTTTATATGTTCCTGAGACCATGGAATTATGAGCATTGAGTAAAGCAAGGGCAATGTTGTCTGGATGCTATTAAGACAAAGATGAAAGAATTATTGATTTATTTTTTAAAGTTTTAATGTTGAAATGTACATTGTAACCATTTGGCTCACACAAAGTTAATATTTGTAATAAATTACACTGCTTTGTGAATATATGGAGTGATCTGATTTAAATTAACAAAAAATCATTTCAAATTGCATCCAATAGAATGTTGAACTATGTTAAGAAGGTGTCTTTACATTTTAAATATATACGTGGTCTGATCAATAAGTATCCGAACTGTTGCCATAGTAACAAATCTAAAAGAACACAAAGTAAAGCCGCTAGGGGAAGATTGACACTGAACTCTGCTGTGCATGCACATTAAGTTTTAACATTCTAGCTCACTTCTGCTGTTTACAGCAGTACTTGGAAAGAAGATGTGTAGTATGTGATCATCATATTGACCATGACAGAGATAGTTGAGAAGAGAATCGGCATCAAATTTTGCCAAAAGTTTGGTGATACCTGCTCAGAGGCCTATGCAAAGTTTTCAAAAAGCTTTTATCATTCTTGACATAATCAACAAGATCTTGTGCAACTGAAACCCAAGTGTCTTTTTGGTCAGCTGAAAGCAGTTTTGGAGCAAATTTGGAAGACATGCGTCTCATACCCAAATCCTCAGTGATAATGGACTGAACTGAAGTGTAACTAATCTGCACATCTGATAACTCATGGATGGTGATTCAATGATTTTCCCTCACAGCTGCATGCACATCTGTGATGTTTTTCTCAGTTCTGCTGGTTGCAGATCTCCCAGAATGTTTGTCAATATCGACATTTTTTCGGCCATCTTGGAAACGTCTGAACCACTCATACATTTGTGTGTGGCTCATACACTTTCTGCAAATTTGCGCAGGCTTTTGAGCAGGTATCGCCATGACAACTTTCTCTGTCATAGTCAATGCGATAATCACACGCTACACACCTTCCTTCCAAGCACTGCTGTAAACAGCAGAAGTGAGCTAGAATGTTAAAACTTTGTGTGCATGCACAGCAGAGTTCAGTGTCAATCTGCCCCAAGTAGCTCTACTCTGTGCTTTAGCTTTGTTACTATGGCAACAGTCCGGATACTTATTGATCAGACCTCATATATATACTTTTGTTTATTAAATATTATTTTTGATGGCTTAGTCAGAGTAGGAAGGGCAGTACCTAACATCTTTCCCAGGATCTCCAACATTGGTGGGAAGAAAAGAAAACATTATACTCAGAACAGAGATCTGGTCTGAATGCTTTCCACAAAGTTGATTCTGCTAAAGATCCCCATGGTCAGGTGGTGGT
>NC_068990.1:50821441-50825773 GCF_001194135.2 Octopus bimaculoides
CCTTCAAAAGTATTTCAGCCATATCTATCCATTTGACCATTTTACCCAGAATCAAATACCTAGGATCACATTATCCAATATGTCCTTTTCTAACAATGTGGGGTGTGATTTGCAGAAAATCTGGCCACTATTTCTATAAGGTCAAGTTATTGCAGAGAGGCTCCCTTATACTAAGCTGATGTTTGGAACAGCAAAAGACAAATGTTTAACATATGAAATGTTGCATTAATGATAAACAAAATTAAATATGAATACTTGAATAATAAAAATTTGAGGGGATTAACATTCGTTTTTTTTTTTTTTTAAAGCAATACAATTTAAAATGGAAGTATAAGATATCGGGCTTACTTTCATCATTAGACGTAAACAGAACCTGTTGTGACGTCCATCAGAAGAACATATAATGACTTGATTGAAAAGATTCCAGGCTTGGTTATTATTGATTTCCTGAAAAAGACAAGAGAAAAGTATTTAATAAAATAATATTTCTATCTGAAACTTTTTAAAATTTATAAAAAAGACACTAATACCTATTAAGCATAGATATAGAAAACTGTCCAAAAGACACTATCACAAAATAGAATTTTTCTTTTGGAGTATACTACATTTGATGTATCTTATGTAAATCTTCAAACATATACTGGTTTCTAACAATTAAATGGAATTCATACATTTATTCTTAAGTAGTGGTTCTCAATCTTTTCTTTGCTCCACTCTCCTAAGAAATGGCTTGATTAATTTTCACTCTCCCTACAAAAGTAATATAATATTTGAAGATGGAAAAGTCAATTTTCTAGCAACTAACTTATATTTTTAATTGAATCACATACAGCAACCAAACTGAACTAAAAAAAAAATACACTTTTGAGTAATTAGGAAAAAACTCTTTAAACAATGAAATTAATCACAGCTGTGAAAATAAAACTCAATGACTTCTTTTGTTCTTGCTTCTCATTCATGACTTTATCAAGACAGAATCTTTTACTAATAGTGATCCACAGGTAATTCCTCAATTTTTTTTTGATTGGCAAAAGAGAATTCACACAAATATGTTGTTCCAAATGAAATGAGTACACAGAATTCTTTTCCAGTGCTGAACACTAAAACTTTTCCAAAGACTAGCTTTTAAATTATAACCAAAGAGCTTGACTTGTCTGTAAATCAGTAAGATTTTACTTAATCCATCTGATATTTTCTCCAAGTTGCAGGAATATAGATTCATAAACTTTTTTTTTTAATCTTTAGGGTTCCAGTAGCAAAATATCCATCAAACAATTTTGACAGCATTTCCACATATGCTACAATTTCTTCAAGCTCAGTAAAAGTTATGTATCCAGCATCATCAATCATCACTTCAAATGAAGGGAAATTTGAAGGATTGCTTTTTTCTATCTGACACCAAAGGAGTAATTTTTTCTTTGGAATCATTTAGCTTTTCACAAGCCTTTAACATATCCTTTCTTATCAAGAGAAGCCCTTAGGTCAATCACTGAAACTGTCTGCTCAATAAGCTAGCATATGAGTGAATTTTTGTGATTATAATGCTTCAGCTAGATCACATTCACACTCCTGTAGAAAAACTTTTAATGTCTTGCTGCATGTTTCAAAGAAGTAAATTAAAATTTCTCCTGTGAAAAAAAAAAAAAAAAAAAGGACTTTGGCACTTCCTACATCTTCACAAAATGATTAGAAAGATAAGGTGAATCAAAGCAATCCTCTTATTTGGTTGAAATAGCTCATAATTAGTAGTGTGCATTATTTATGAGTGCATTTAGAAAAATAAAATAAACTAAGTAAAAAAAAAAGAATAGTGCAAAAACTAACCTTGACACAAATTTCTCGAATAAGATTATATGCCAACTTGCCATTTCTACTGAGAGTACAAGCTATAAGGCATAAAAATTCAGCTTCCTACAGAGAAAACAGGTAACAGTATGTTATATTTTTTTATGAATAAAAACAAAGTTTTCCTCAGAAGTACATTTATAAAAAATCTTATAAAAATCATTTAGAAAAATCTGTTGTTACCATTGCTCCTGACAGTACAATGTATCAGGTATAACAGCTCAGTTTTCTGGGAATAAAATACAATATCCATATACACTTCTGAATTTTGAAATATGTATGAAGATAAAATTAGTATTACTGAGGTAAAGGTAATGTAAAAACTGGTAACTTTTGAATGGGTAAATGATTCTGAAAATGTAATGAAATCTTAATTAGATATGATAAGCATGTTATGTTCATATTATGGCTCAAATTCAGATGGAGTTGACTTTATTTATCATTCTTTTAGTTCTGACAAATACTAGTCAAATGCTGGAGATTAATTAAATCATCTATAATCCCTATGTCCACCCAAATAATATGTGTAGTCTTGTGTTGATTTCATTATTCTTATTGAAAGCATAATCGAAGATCAATTTCAAATGTATGCAAATGAATTAAATTAAAATATACACAATTGATTATAATTACATGGATTTTATAATTTGGGGTTTTACAACTTGGTCAGATATCGTAACATATGAGTAGTTAGTGGTTTCTTTTGAATTTACAGGTTTCTGTTCAGGAAATTAATTTTTCTTTGTCTATGCTTCAGTAGTTTTCCCATACTTTAGTGGAATACACTATTAGATAATGAAGCTGCATTAGTTTTAATAAGAAATTTCCTGTATCACATGATTTTCAAACAGAAGGCACTTGGTGCACAGAGGAGGAATTTCAGTCAAAGAAAGGTTTCTGAACTGAGAAAGAATGTGTTGTGTGTGAGGTTGGTGCAAAACGTAATGGCTGATTTTAAGGTCTCTATTAAAAATAAAAAAGCCCTATTCATTAACATAATTTCCATTGCTTTCTAGAACTTCATTCCATTTGCCAACAAGCTTATAAATGCCATGCTTGTAAAATTGTTTAGGTTTTGATGCGAAATATGAATCCAACTAATTTTCAACCTCTTCTCTTGATGTCAATCAAAAACCATTCAAATGGTTCTGTAGTCCCTGAAACAAGTGATAATCAGGAGCAAGGTTTGGAGAATATGGAGGATGAAGCAATACTTCCTAACCAAACTCTTCCAAGAGATCTTTGGTCAGTTGAGCTGTGTGAGGATGAACATTATCATGGTGGAAGATGACACCCTTTCTGTTGACTAAACTGGATCAGTTTCTGTTCAAAGCAGTTTTCAAATGATGAAGTTGATCACAGTAGAGATTAGCAGTAATTGTTTGATTGTTGTCTAACAGTTCATTATGGACAATTCCTTCAATATCCCATCATACACTCAACATGATCTTCCTTGGATGAAGTCCTCCTCTTAATTGTTGAACAGGTCTTCCTCCTCGACTGATCCACAATTGGCAGCATTTAATGTTATGGTAAAGGATCCACTTCTCATCACCTGTAACAAGCCTTCCTAATAATGGTTCCTTTAAGGTGTTGTGAAAGCAATGACTGACAACAAACAACACGCTGTTGTAGATTCTTTGGAGACAGTTTGTGCAGGACCCATTTTCCAACCACTGAAACCTTTCCAATCCTTTTCAGTTGACATAGAACAGTTGTATGGGATAGGTTAAACTGTTAGGCAAGTTCTCTACAAGTAGCAGTTGGATTTTCTGTGACAACAACTTCCAACTCTTCAGAATCAAGTTGTTTTGAACAACCTTCTTTTGGCTTGTCTTTCAAACTCAAATCCCCACTTCTGAAGTGAGAAAACCATCTCCTGCAACTTCTTTCACTCCCTACATCACACCCATAAACTCTCTAAAGTGACTTTGCTGCTGTGCTTGCATTGACAGCTTTAGGAAACTCATAGACTAAGACATCTTTAGATGGGAGAAACATAGGTGTGAAAATAGCAGAAGATTATGGCCAATACAATCAGATTTTGAAAGAAAAATGAATAAATTACTCATTGTGACATTCTTAAAACATTACAAGGCACAATTTAAAAAAATACTATCTAAAACTGTCTTCAAAAAAATCGGCCCTTACTTTGCACCAACCTGATATATATATATATATATATATATATATATATATCATAAATATATAGGGATTGACAGTAACCTGCTTCTCCAACATACTGAGAATTCAGAAATAGCAGTCAAAGAACTACTGATTTCAAAACTACAAATTATTACTCTAGATTGATAGCGATATTTTTGATACACACAGAACAAAAAACAGTAGAGAAGAGTAAAAAAAACACTTGCCTTTAGTTAATTTAGTACAATTGTTTCACAGTTAAGAGTAAATAATACTCTATTTTTTTTTACTCTTCTCTACTGTTTTTTGTTCTGTGTGTATCAAAAATATCGCTATCAATCT
>NC_068990.1:50826063-50827410 GCF_001194135.2 Octopus bimaculoides
ATATATATATATATATATATATCGAAACACTTAGTTTTAGAATGGTGGCAGCTGATGAAGGAAATGTTCTCTATGTGGCCTGTGTGTTTTCTGTACTCTGTTTATCATTTTGTCCATGTTTTTTTGCAACGTCCTGTACCCTGATATGCATCTATATATACATGTAGATGTAGGTATGTACATACATGTACGTATATATGCATATACTCACATATTATATATATATATAGATATATTTGCTTGGATTTCTAAACCTCTTTTTTTATTTGTATTAAATAAATATATATATATATATATATATATATCCTTCTGTTACTACTATATTTCTCTCTTCCTCTCGTTGCCCACCTATTCTTCTACTTCCTCCCTTTGTTTCTCCCTCTACCTTAACCCTGCATGGTCACATGCTTCCGGTCACTAATCCTTTTCTTCCTTGGCTATCACGGAGCAAACACGCGAACTTACTTCGTCCCCACTTTCAAGTTCGTGCCTCACAGCGTTCATATACACATAATTTTTCACGTCTGGCCGCATAGCCTTTTCCGTTTGTTTTCCTGTCTTGTTTTCTTTTCCGTTTGTTTTCCTGTCTCGTTTTCTTTTCCGTTTGTTTTTCTGTCTTGTTTTTTGTCCGCCACTACATTCCTCCATGGCACAGGTTTAATTTGTGTATACAAATTTAATTTGCGGTCCATGGGAAGAGCCGTTTTTACGATGCGTCCTGCCCAACTCTTCGAAACGCCGGTGTTAAAATGGGGGTAGCTGATGAAGGAAAATGTTCTCTATGTGGCTTGTGTGTTTTCTGTACTCTGGTTATTATTATTTTCTTGTCTACGTTTTGTTTGCAATGTCCTGTACCCAGATATGCACCTATATATACAGGTAGACGTAGGTATGCACATACCTGTACGTATATATGCATATACTCATTTATTATTCGTTTTTACATGACCAAACGCCAGCGTCATCACTGTTATAAGTAGTTATTTCAACTTTATATTTTCTAACACGACTCTATCTCTTTCTCTATCACTTTTTCCCCCTCGTTTTTCTTGTTACTACTACGTATCTCTCTTTACCCCTCTCGTTCTTCCTTCTGTTACTACTATATCTCTCTCTTTCCCCCCTCATACTTCCTTCTGTTACTACTATATTCCTCTCTTCCTTTCTTTCTCTCGTTGCCCACCTATTCTTCTACTTCCTCCTTTTGTTTCTCCCTCTACCACTCTCTCTCTCTCTCTCTCTCTCCCTTACCCCTGCATGGTCACATGCTTCCGGTCACTAATCCTTTTCTTCCTTGGCTATCGCCGAGCAAACACGCGAACTTACTTTGTCCCCACTTTCAAGTTC
>NC_068990.1:50827779-50842192 GCF_001194135.2 Octopus bimaculoides
CGAAATGCCGGTGTTAAAACGGGGGTAGCTGATGAAGGAAAATGTTCTCTATGTGGCTTGTGTGTTTTCTGTACTCTGGTTATTATTATTTTCTTGTCTACGTTTTGTTTGCAATGTCCTGTGCCCAGATATTCACCTATATATACAGGTAGACGTAGGTATGCACATACCTGTACGTATATATGCATATACTCATTTATTATTTGTTTTTATATATATATATATAGTTGTACTACTGATTCTGCAGCAACTGGTGATCAGGTGCTTCCTTTAATCTGAATAAATTACAGAGGAAAACTTAACATTCCCTAGACCATCAGTCTAGTTCACTGTACAGTTACAGTGTACTGTTTACAGGCCAAAATAGAGATCATGTGCATCAATGTATTTCATATAGAATACACTTTGAGCATGTCCTTGGAAATAACATTCTAAGGCTTTGCTTTATAAATCCTTCATTATGGAAATCAGTAACACAAATTCCATTAATCCTATGGACTCGTTTTTCCTTCTTTTTCTCACCTTTTTAGTAAGTTTTAGTCTTCACTAAGTTTACTTTGAAGTCTCTCAAATATAGGTTTGTTTCCACAGCAGAAATTTCTTCTTCAATTTTTTCATGGATTCAACTGTATATATTAGGTCACCAGTATATAGAGGTTGCCTTAAGCAACTGGTTTTAAACTATTATAGCTTTGGAACTATAATAAACAGGAGAAGGCTAAAAGCAGAGCCTTCATGGGAACCAATCTGTACACTAAATTCCTCAGTTTCATTGCCAACTCTTACTTTGCTGACAACATCACTGTACAGGGCTTGCACAGCTCTCACAAGATATTCATCTACACCTAGTCTTCATAAAAATATCAGACTACAGATTGTAGAATTCTATCAAAGGTCTTGTGTAATAAATGCTAGAGTGGCTCTTTCTTAGTTATAAACTTCTTTTGCAGGTGTCTTACTAAGACATTGGTAGTACTCTGTCTTGATACAAATCTAAATTGTGTTTCATAAGCTAATTCAGTTATAAAAATAAGAAATAAGTGAATATTTTACTGGTGCGTGTGTTAAATTTTAAGGCACAATAAGAAAATGACTCTCCCCAGACACAACAGAATATGCTTCAACACACGAAATCACATAAAAAATCTTGCAAACCAAATCCAAAAACGAAATCTAAAATAACTTTTAGGGAAACTGTTGTGGTGAAATCCTGACACCTCTATGAACTGTCCTAAACCTTATAAAGGTGTGTGCGTACTGACAGTGCGAGGTACAGTGTGGTGTGTGCAGTTGCATTTGTGAAGGCAGTCATAGAAGTCGTTGAGGAGTGATATAAGTTGTTATGTGTTTGTTACTGATTTAGTTTTGGTAGCGTTATAACAGTATTACAGTGTAGTCTATATCCAAACTCACTGTGGATATTCTTAGCATGGAAGACCTATTAGCTTCTGTGGTACAGTTGCAACTACAACAAGAACAACAGCAGCAACAGTTGCAACAGCAACTACAAGAACATCAGAAGCAGCAACAGCAACTACAACAACAACAGCAAAATCAACAGTTGTTGGAATTACTGTTGCAGTCCAAAAACACTTCAGGTTCATTTTCGGCAGACGGGGTTGCTAATTCATTGGAAGAATTTACTTATAATCCAGAAGAAGGGATTACATTTTCTGCACACTTCAAAAGGTATGAAGAAATCTTCAAAGAAGAATGTAGAAACTGCACGGATGGAAAGAAGGTACAACTTCTTTTAAGAAAATTATCACCTGCAGAATATGAAAAGTATTGTAATTACATCCTGCCGAGAAAATCACCTGAAATTTGCTTTGAGGAAACAATTAACCTATCATCTAAAATATTCAGTGAAAGAAGTTCACTATTTGGGAGTGCTTGAATTTGAAAAATAAAAAAAGAAAGAAACTGAAGATTTTGTCACTTATGCCAGAATCGTAACCAGAGAATGTGAAAAATTCAAACTAAACCGTTCAAATGTCTAATCTTTGTACAAAGATTTACTGCAAGCAAAGATACAGAGATACGGGCTTGGATATTGACAGAACTAGAACAAGATTCGAAACTTACTCTACAGGCAGTGGCTGAAGACTGCCAAAGGATTATAAATTTACAACAGGATGCAAAAATTAATGAAAAAAGATTATTCAAATATACATACATGTCAACTTGTAACAGATAAAAAAAAAACAACAGTCAAGACCCAAACCATGCTATGGGCGTGGAGAAATACATTTTAAAAGAAACTGTCCTTTTTAGAATTCTAAATGTTTTGGATGTGGAAAAATCGGACATAAGAATTCACATTGTTGGATGAAACAAAAAAGGCTGAACGATAAGAATTAAAGAAAAAAAGTATTATTAACACAAATGCAAAGTGAGGCACAAAAAAGAAAATTTGTCTCCATAAAAATAAATAATGAGACTACAGACGAACACAAGTAGTGATATCATGATAACTAATTATGATACATGGAGAAAAATTGGAAAGCCTATATAGAAAAAAACTTTGAAAATTGCGCAAGGTATTTCATGGAAACAATTGCGATTTTGGGACAAAATAATAAGTGAGGTGACATTTTGTGGAAAAACTTTGAAAGCTAAAGTTTTTGTATTAAAAGATATGACAAATCTATTTGGCACAGACAGGATGGAACTATTTAATTTATGGAAATTCCCCATAAATATTTTTTGTAATAATGTAAACGGTTCTTATGTCAGTGCAAATAAGGTGTTGGAGGATTTAAAAAAGGAATTAAAAAAGATTTTTCCTGCTGTCTTTTCTGAAAAATTAAGTTTGTGCACCAAGACAAAAGTAAAATTTCAAGTGAAAGACAACACTGTATTGGTATTTAAACTGAAGCAAGCTGTACCTTTCATGGCGTTGAATCAAGTTAACGAGGAATTGGATAGACTTGAAAAGTTTGGAGTTATAGAAAAAAATTGATTATTCAGAATGGGCATCACTAGCTGTTTATGTAAAGAAAAACAAATTAAATATGAGTATGCACTGACTCAACAGGCTTGAATGAATGTTTGATAACATACAGTTACCCATTACCAAGTCTGGAGGAAATTTTTGCGAAACTCAATAGAGGAAAATTTTTTCAAAGTTGGACTTGCTGGAGGTGTATTTACAGTTATAAGTTGAGGAGGAATGTTTGAAATTATTAATGATAAACACCCATAAAGATTTATATAAATTCAATCGACTTCCTTTTGGGATAAAGGTGGCACCTAGTATTTTCCAACAGGTGATGGACACTATGCTTGCGGATATGGATTTCGCTATAGTTTACTTGGATGACATATTCATAAAATGTGAGGAACATGTTAAAAAGGTCTTTGAAAGAAAGAAGTATGGATTTAAACTTAATGAGAAAAAATGCAAATTTTTCATGCCAGAAATAAAGTATCTAGGGCAAGTTATCATTAAAAATGGTTGCAGGCCAGATCCTTCAAGATCGACTACAATAAAAAATATGCCTCCCACCAAAAATATTACATTACAAACGTTCTTGGGGCTCGCAAACTATTACCAAACATATATATGAATATGTGTGAGCTGAGAGCACCCCTAAACAACCTATTGGGAAAGATGTTAAATGATATTGGTCGGACAGGTGCCAAAAAGCGTTTGAAAATTTTTTTAAAGTTTGAACATTGGATCTATCATTATCGCACTTTGATCCAAATTTTAAAATAGTAGTAGCATCAGATGCTAGCAAAAGTGGTATAGGAGCAGTAATTTTACACAAGTATGAAAATAGTAGCCTAAAACCCTTTGCTCATGCTTCACATTCATTGTTGGTGGATAAAAAAATCCACAGCTAAATTCAGAAGGAGGCATTAGCCATTATTTTTGTGGTGAAAAAATTTCATAAATTCATACATAAAAGGAAATTCAGTTTGTAGACAGATCACCACCAACTGTTGTCAATTTACAGGTCAAAAAAAGGTATCCCCACACATACAGCCAACCAATTGCAGTATTGCGGGATGATCTTGCTAAATTATACTTTAAGATGGAATTTCTAACACCGAAAAAACTGGGACATGCAGATGGGCTGTCAAAATCGATACTTAAATGCAGTGAACTGTTAGAGGACACAGTAATAGTGGTATTAAGAGCTGAAATTGAAATAAAAAATATACTCTGAAACATAGTATGTGAACTACCTGTCACTTTAGAAGAAATAAAAATTAAAGTAGAGAAGGATGTGTTCGTAATAAAAATGACAAAAAATAGTGGAGCCAGAAACAAATATAGTTTCAAAATGGTATTTGATATGTATGCTCAGAGGGTTGTAATATCTGTTTCTTTGCAAAATCATATGCTAAAAAAATTCCACAAGGGACAACCAGGAATCATGAGTATGAAAGCACTGATGAGGAGCTATGTCTACTGACCGAATATGGATCAGGATATCAAAAATTTGATGAAAGCTTGCAGGGGTTGTGCCCTGGCAGCAAAAGCACCACCTATAAAAATTCAGCCTTGGCCCAAAACTGACATACCTTGGCCCAGATTACACATAGACTTTGCAGGATCGTTAAATGTAGGGTATTATCTAATAGTTGTGGATAGTTACACGAAATGGCCAGAAATATGTAAATGTAAAAGCCAACCTCTAAAGTAACAATGGAATTTCTTGACAAACTTTTTGTGTGTTATGGCATCCCAGATACTATAGTGTCTGATAATGGAACACAGTTCATGTCAAAGGAATTTAAAAACTTTTGCAAAACCCATGCAATGGAGCATATTACTACTCCGCCATACCATCCGAGATCAAATAGATTAGCAGAATGTTTTGTAGACACGTTTAAGAGGGTGCTGAAAAAAAATCTAGGAATGAGCTACTAACTGATACTGCATCGACACAATTCTTAAGTGTCTACCAAATAACACCTAACCCCCAATACCACGTCAAGTGTGTTGCCAGCTGAACTAATGTTCGCCAGGAAACTCAAGTCAGTGTTTGACAAATTACTACCAGGAAGAAAAGAAAAAATGGTGAGGAACACCGAAAATAAGATAAAATACTTCAAAATTGGTGGCAAGGTGTTTTTTAAAATATACAGAAATGGAAAGTTGGGAAGAAGGTATAAGTAAACATTTAGGAAAAATAATGTACATGGTAAAATATGATACGTAAGAATACAAAAGACATTTAAACCAACTAAAAGAAGGTTTATGGAAAAAAGAATAAAACATGAATAACCAATGGAATTTCTTTATGACATTTTTGATGTCCCAGTGCCTCAAGGAATAGTCGAACCAATGAGTACACTGACTAGGAAGAGAAAACAAACAGAACTTTTGCAAGTAGAGCCAAAACGAAAAAAATACTCCAGTGTGTTGCTGCATTCATCATTTGTTGGTTTATTCCTGGGTCCCCCCAGGCAACCTATTGAGAAGATTCCCGGAATAGCCCACATCTCAGAGAGATACTCCTCATCTGCCATGACAAAGTAGTATGTGGTCGACCAACACAAGCTATCAATTTTAACTGGATCCTCAAGAATGGGAACACAGTAAGCCAGGTTATAACTAAAAGTCGAACAATATGGCCAAACAGTCTGAGCTGGTGCTCTGGAATCATACATGTAATAGGATGCATCCTAGTTCCTGACTAGAGTTCTTAGTTGGTTACGAAATCTGACCAGTGGTAACCCATAATCCTGCCTGCCCCTGATTTAGTATGAAATCTGAAGTTAATAGTGAAGTGATAAGAGGAAAGTATTGTCCTCAGTGGGTACATAGCAAGTTCAAAGTATCACAGACTGTTAAAAAAAATGGTTGATGTGTAAGTGGTTGTAATGTACTGGTGTTGGTTGACAATGATTATTTTATTTTGGATACAACCTAAAATAGTGTATGCAATGAATGATTATGAATGTGAAAGAAATGTAAAGAATATTTGGTGACTTGCACGTAACCCACTTTATATTCAAGAATAACAGCTACTAATTTCATTCTCTCTTTATATTATATTATAAAATTTTTTTTCAAAAATGTCTGTGATATTTAAAACTTGACAACATTTAAGATAAAGAGAATGGTCTACTTGAATCTGTTATGCAACATATGTCCATTATTAAAAACATAATAGAGAATAAAGAAGTTGATTATATAAAATAATACATGTATGAACAGATGAGAGAATGTCGTGACATTAAAACATAAAGGCAATTACCTTTACTAAATATGTGAAAAGTATATGCTATGTTAAGATAAGTAGGAGATGAGAGCAGATCGTGTGGAACAAAATAATATGTTTCTGTGTGGAATCTGAATTGGCTCTGTTGTGGAGTTCAAATTATCAGTTTTATAACTGTGGCAAAATTTTCTTGAATCTTCTAAAAGGTATACCTTGACACATTTCTTGAATGTTTGTTGTCATTGACTGATAAGTGCCAGCTGCTAATGACAGGCTGATAAACATTTATATAGGTTTCCCATTCTCTCAAGGCTGTTTGTACTTTTTATGTTGAATTGTTGAACAATTGTGCAAAGAGTTAAACCGTTTTAAATCTGCCTCATTTAACAATTGTTCAACAATGAATCTTGATAGGCAAGTCAAACATCATAACTTAAAACTTAAATGCAACTTGTGTTTATCTTCACTGTTCAGAGGTGAAAATGACATCAAGAATCAGAGAAACCAAAGAAAGAAATACAATCATTTAAATTCACTTAATGTCCTTCATAACTTTATATCTTTGAATCAATCAGACATTTCACTGTGGCAATAACAAGAGCAAGATGATGTTTTTAAAAAGTCTTCTGGATCTCATGGAAACCTTGAAGATGTGTCTGGTAAAGAAGTAAAGAGAGATCTGTATTTAACGTCATTGGATTCAGCTCTCTCAATATAAAGTGAAACTCTTGGGCAAGTTCCCATGTGTGAGATCTGAAAATCAACTGTACACCACATACAATAAAGTGGAGAATCATGGAAAAATCTACACCATATATAAATGAATCAAAGAGATGCGAGTTATGCATAGCTGAAAGATTGCACGTTCTTTTTAGGTCCAAGCATTCCAGATACAAAATTTTTAGCAAATGTAAGTAATTATAAGCACAAATTTCTTTTGTTGAACTGGAGGACACCATCCACTCCAGACTGAGTAGCTATCTCACAGATTTTGGCCTCTTCTTTGTTCCATATGCACTGAGCCTCAAAGATTGCTTAGAGATACATAGCACATTATATTATTCTTCCAAATAATTGTATCTCTAAAGCATGAAACCAAAAGTAGCTCTTTTGTAAACTGTGTATATTAACAAAGCTCAAAGAATGAGTGAACAAATACATGCTTCCTCTGTGTATTACTTTTGTTGGTTACAAAAAAAGAAAAGCCTTCAATAACATCAAGATGAATGTAGTGTTGAAATCTCCAGAAATGCAAGGTGCTGAGGTGCAATACATTAAAATGCTCAGAAATGTGAACTCTGGATGCACAAAAGATAGAGCTCTGCTATCACTGCCAATAAAGGTCCCAACTGAGAAGGGTGCCCAACAAGAAGATGCCATCTCTCCAAAGCTCTTTACTGCATGTTTAGAAACAATCATCAGGACATTGACTGGGCAGATGGCATAAATATCAATGATAAGCAATTAACACACCTCCAATTTGCAGAGGACATTGTACTCATTGCTGAAACCAGCTGCAGACCAGGCGGACAGAACTGAACTCACAACGTTTAGCAGTAGATTTTAAAATGAGCCACATGTAAACAAAATATATGTGGTCAAAAGATGTAGCACAAGGCCAAATACAGGGGAGGATGTGATGAAATCGAGAAGGTAATGGTGTACATTTACTTAGAGTGCACAGTGACTATGTGCAGAGATATGACTGATGAAATCTCAAAGAGAATAGGGGCAGGACAGAAGACATTTATTCAATATCACTGTCCTACTGGCATTCTTATATGCAAGTGAGATGTGGGTTACTATGAAGAGGATAGAATATTGCTTGGCTACAATGTAAAGGGCCATGGAAAGATTCATGTTAGGAACATCACTGAGAGAGCACATTTGAAATAAGATAATTTGAAAATGGAGGGGAATGAATGAAGTGATTGCAGAGAACTGAAAGCATAAGTTCCATTTGGAACAGACATGTCACAAGGTCCACGGACAATAGGTAAACCTGTGCAGTTGCTGAGTGGTATCCAAGCTCCGTGACAATACAAAGATGACTTAGCCAAACAATTTGGGTCAAGATGGGAAAGAACAGCACAATCAAGACAAAAATGAAAGCTACTGTAATACTACACACACACACAGATTTATCACTATCATCAACTTCATGTAAAGTCCATGTTCCATGCCAATCACTTTACAGCATGTGCTGGATGCTTTTTTCTTCATACCATTACTAGTGAGGTAGCCATGCAGCTATATGCTAGGATGAGAGCAGGGACCAGGTTTCTGGTGTAGAGAAGCTACGAGGCTACTGACAATACAGAAGGGTGGGAGTGACCAGGGTGGTGCTGAAAAGAGATAAAATAGTGGTTATGTTAGTGTGGGCCCTCAAAGCACAAGATAAGTAGAAGTGAGTGTGAACAGGAACAAGTGAACTTGGAGTGTGGGTGGGTATACGTTGTAAGAATGTATGGAAGACTGAGTAATGCTTACAGATAGGAAATGCATTAGGGGGTGAATATAATAATGAACAGGTATTGAGGAATGAAGAATAGAAAAGGCAAGGAAGAATAAATGACAATAGTAGAAATTGGATAGCATTGAGGGATGATGTAATAAATTGTGAATGTGGGGGTGGGTATGACCAATGATACATGTAAGTTGGGGTGGGAGATGGGGAACAATAGAAAATAACTGTACAGGAAAAAGAAGAATGGAGAGCAGCAGAACAGAAAGCATAGTACAGTAGATAAGGGAAGAGGAAGAGGGGATGAGAGAAAGATGACATAATTGAGGTTAATGTAAAAAGTGGGTTAAGAATGAGGGATGAAATCATTATAGGTAGTAAGAAAAATAAGTGGTATCAGGAAAAAGCTGGTGAAGTATGCAGATCCACTGACATTCAGTTACAACAGCAGAATACTGCAGTTAGAGAGATGATGGGTGATAAGAATGTCTTGAAGAGGAAATTGGGTAGGGCAGTTGTACACACACACACACACACAAACACAAATATATATACACACTGTGCTTTCAGAATCTCAGTCTTACCAAGGTGGGCAGTTCTAGAAATACATGTTGCCAGTCATCCTGTTTCTTTTTCATCAATCTTCATGAGGTTCAAGGTTCTGAGATAGCCTTCACCACTTTGTCTCATGTCTTCTTAAGTCTCTATCATCCACAAGCTCCATCCACATTTAGTGATCAGCACATCTTTATACAGCTGTTCTCATCCATATGCATCACATGTCCATACCAGTGCAGCCTTCTTTCTTCAACATTATATCTAATTCTTCTTATGTCTAGTTTTTCTCTCAATGCATTTGTATTCTGTCATTCATGCATGCTTACATTGCACATCCAATGGGGAATCTAGTTGTATTTCTTTCCAGCCTTCTCAAGTCCTCTGCATTCACTATGTCTCACTACCATGCCCCATTGCATTTCTAACACAAGTGTCATACAATTTGTTCTTCTCTCTGAGGGAAAAAAAACTTTGTTGCCAGCAGCTGCAGTAGCTCCTATGAATTTTCTTCAACCTGTGCTTAACTACTGTATATTCACAGCAACCACCTACCCTGCTAATTACAACTAGCTACTGACTACTGCTAGTGAGCCATCCAGGCATTTAAAAGAATCTATTTCTGGTGTGTTCCATTGCATTTGTCACATATGATGCTTACTTTCTCTGGTAGTCTACTTGTCATTCCACTACACCTCTTGTGTGTTCATAGCTTACAACTGGTACAATGTTTGGAGTTTACATTTACTCTGCTGTTGCAAATCAAGCACGTCATTTTCCGGATGATACCAAAGTCCTGTCTTCTTTCTAGTATGCATATACCTTAGTGTTTGCAAAGTTTATCTTAAGGCCTCCCAATTCTAGATTTAGCTTCCATGCTTGGAATTTTTCCTTTAGTTCCACTATAGATTCAGCTATAAGAACTAAATTATCAGCATAGAGGAGTTCCTATGGACAGCCAGTATTAAATTCCTCTGTGATGGCCTGCTGGGTTATGATGAATACGAGGAACAATGAACATTAATGAACTCCTACATTCATACTAAATCTGTTATTGAAATTGTTGTTGATTCCCATTTTACTTACTGTATCTTTGTACATATCTTGTACAACCATCACAACCCATTTGTCTACACCTAGTTTCCAATTACAGAGCATCGTATTTTGTCAAATGCCTTTTCCAAATCAACAAAGGCCAGGTACAGTGATTTACTCTTAGTTTAATATTTCTCCTACAGTTACCTCACTAAGAAGATTGAATCCATGGTACCTCTTCTGGGCTCAGAGCTGAATTGTATCTTATCTAGGTATACTTAGTCACAGATTAATTGTTATATGATTTTCTCTATGATCTTCATAAGCAGTTTGATTACCAAAGCATCTTTCTAAAGCATCTCCTTTACTTGTGTAGTATTTTATGATGACACTGATATACTAATTATTGGATATGATACCTTCCTGTATAACTTGATTAACTATCCAGCTGGTAATCAGAAATCTTACCTCACTAGATGTTTTGAGCACCTCTGCAACTATTCCTGGTGGACCCAGAGCTTTCTCTCTCTTCATGTTCCTTATTGATTCATTTACTATGCTGCTGTCAACTTGAATTGCTGGTCCCTTTGTAGGATCAGCATGAGATAGCCCCTCTATATCCCATGCATTCTCCACATTCAGCAACCTGTCATAACAGCACTTCTATATCACTTTCTTGTCTTCCATATCTATGGTGTGTATGCCTTCATCATTCTGAATACACTTCTTACTAATGAGGTCTCACTTCTCTCTCACACACTGTCTTGCAATCCTGAACACTTCATGCTTCTGATACTCACTTTACAGGATGCATATAATTTTTTACAGATATTAATATCAAATAATTAAGGAAAGCGAAAGTATTACTGTTAACATTACTTTATATTTCTCTTCATCTCCCAATATTTGGGGATTTGTTAAACCATGAATACAAGCATCCAAAAGGTCATTGTACATCTTCTTTTCCCAAAGACCACGACACAACTATAAAAAGAAAAAATATAGATTAAAGCAGCAAAATGAAATAATATTTTTGAGTTCAACTTTATTTTGGTGCAAGACAATTCAAAAAATTTTTTTTAAAATTATATCCAGAAATACACACAGCTAAAATGTATTTGCTTATATTTCTCTAAGCTCAAGTTTATCTGATAAATATTGTATATCATATTTCTGCTGATACTTTGTTAGCACCTATTCTTCCCCTGATAGCATGATTTTGAAATTTCTGGAGTATTGCCAAACTGCTTAACCCTTTCTTATCTGATATAAGACTCAACATCCAAAGATTTGGTTTCACCACTACCTTGCATGTCTTACACTGCCATAAGTAATTCTCAATCCTCATTGAGCTTCCTGGTAAAGTCAAGGCCAGATGTCTATAAAAGTGATGTAGGGAAGAACATTGTGGCTTTCATTCTGAATGCTGCACAACCAACTAGATATTCACTCCATGTTAGGTCTCCAGGAAATTGTGAGAATATTGCCTAAAAGTGTATTCTTGTTCCATAAACTTTGCTATGGCATATGACCTCATACTGCAGAACATCCATGGAAGGTTTTACAGCATTTTGAGATTAATGGGCAACTTCTTAGTTGCTGTGAAGTCCCTATATAAATAATGCTATGTCAAAACCTTTCAATGTGGGCATTGGACTTCAGGAGTGTGTATTATCACCTCTCTTTGCATGAACTAGATTGACATGTACACTCATTGTGGAAGTGGTATCACAGAGGGTATAGGATCGGTCAGCTGATATTTGCAGATGACACGGAAAGTGCAATGATGATTGCTTCTCAGAGGATCTTATGGAGGAGTTACCTGAGACTCTACCCCCATGACCCTCCCAGGAATAGTGGGCAGAGAAAATGGATGGTAAAACAAATTGTTTCATTCAGTACTCATAGTCCATATCAATATTGTGATCTGTACTGCATAAATGGGTTTTTAATGCCCAGTTATATTTTTGTACTGCTCATATTGTCTCAACTGTTTTTTTTTTTAGGTGGAGGCATACAAGTAATCCAATTGACCATACAACTCCCTTCTTCCCATTCTCTACAAATGTTATGTATTGTTTAATGCCTGTCTTAGTAACATGCAGCATTGCATTTTATGCATGTTTCAAACAGTTAGCCTTCTGAACAGAAAAAGAAACATTTCAGTATCAAACTCTAACATTCTTCCATCCCTTTCTTAGTCTAGTCACAATAAGTTTACTGTAACCACTCAAAGCATTAATTGTGCCATGTAGATAAGTGCCTATTTATAGTGAATTTATGAATAATTTACAGCTTTATTTTATAGCCTATTTTATAACCAGATTTCCTATCAATTTACCACTGAGCCCATTGCATCTCTTTTGTGACCATTTCTTTTATTGGGTGCTTACAAGTGTTTACTTATTTATCAAATGTATTTTCCTAATGTCAAAGATATTTTATACTCTTTTTACTCTTTTACTTGTTTCAGTCATTTGACTGCGGCCATGCTGGAGCACCATCTTTAGTCGAATCAAATTGACCCCCACGACTTATTCTTTGTAAGCCTAGTACTTATTCTATCAGTCTCTTTTGCCGAACCGCTAAGTTACGGGGACCTAAACACACCAGCATCGGTTGTCAAGTGATGCTGGGGTGGAGGGACAAACACACAAACATATACACATACATATATATATATATATATATATACATATATACGACAGGGTTCTTTCAGTTTCTGTCTACCAAATCCACTCACAAGGCTTTGGTCGGCCCGAGGCTATAGTAGAAGACACTTGCCCAAGGTGCCACGCAGTGGGACTGAACCCGATACCATGTGGTTAGTAAGCAAGCTATTTAACACACAGCCACTCCTGCGCCTATGTTCAAAATTACTAATTAATAATTCAATTTTTGCCATGTGAAACATGACTGAAAACAACTATTCCAATACATCAAAAACTAGGATAGTTTATAAAAATAAAATGACACCAGAGTAAATGAAAGCAAGAAATGTTTACCAGTAGTTCATACTCACTTCAGAATTATCAGAAATCATTTATAAAAATGCTTAAGTACAGAGCAAGGCTTTGTTAATTGACAAAAAAATCTTATCAGCATAACATTACTAATTAGTTCAAATACCATAACAAAGAAATTAAAAAAAAAAAACATCATGTTAGGTGTGTATATTCATAAAGAAGGTTTACACATACCATCAAAAATATATCCCAAAGATCATCAGCAGAAACAAGTGTTTCTGAAAAATATTCTAAAAAGAAAAGGAATAAATTAAGTTATTTAGAGTTTAATCAGTTATCAAAAATACAAATAGAGAAAAATGAGTGATTTTTTTATTGTTATGCTAAGATCAAATGTTTTCTTAAAATGGATAATATCCTTCCTTACTGGTTCATTAGTATTCTTAGCAAAAGCATCATCCCTATAAATAGCGCAATAAATAGCAGGAAAAGCTTTTCCTAATTTGTCACGCAGGAATAGCCCAATGAGATCGAAAGCACCCTCTATGTAAGCTAAAGAGCAAGATCTTTCTTGCTGAAGAGCAAGGTCTTTCTAGTATGGAGGATTATATTCTTATCTTGTTCACTAATCTCTATAAAATCACTTGCGAAAGTGAGGGCTTTATCTAGCAGTTTTCTAGATGCATAGAAATCTACACTATCAAATTGTGCAAATCTTGCTTTATTCTTAATTCTAATTGTTTTAAACCAGCTAACAACTTCTATACTATTGGACCATTGTACTAAATTAGTTGCTCTTCTAACTTTAGCATTGACTTTGCTTAAAATTTCTTTACAAATTATACCAATATCTGATTTTGTAAAATGTATGTATATCTTATCGCTCCTTAAAATTATGGCTTTTAAGTGTTGATTTCTCAGCCCAAGAATTACAGCGTGATGTGCTGCTTGACTGGTCCCCCCTCTCTCTCTCTCTTTATATATATATATATATATATATATATGATGATGATGATGATCTTTTCTCCCGCCATGCCTCTGTCTACCCCTCCATCCTCTCTCTCTCTCTCTCTCTCGTAGTTTTTCCTTAAGGTCTTCAGGTTCTGGCTATATATAAATGAGAAATCCATTCTAAATTATCTCAATCTCTTCTCCGCTGACATACTACGACGAAGTCTCCAAGATGCAGATAAGATAGAGATTTTTATTTATTT
>NC_068990.1:50849456-50852728 GCF_001194135.2 Octopus bimaculoides
TATATATATATATATATATATATATATATATATATATATATATATATATATATACGTGTGCATGTGTGTGTGTGGATATGTGTTACTGAGCTTGATCATTTCTTCGTGGTGGGTATCACAATCGCTATTTATATTCATTGCTCGATATTCTAGGCACTGAGCAATCCCTCTCTTTACACTGTATGGATGGTGGGAGTTGAAATTGAGGTATCGTCCAGTGAAGGTCGGCTTGCGGTATACAGATGTCCTGAATCCACCATACTTGGTGCGTGTTATTAATACGACCAGGAATGCTAACTGATTGTCTATTTCTTTTTCCATTGTGAACTGTATGGATGGCTTTATTGTGTTCACATGATCTAACAGCACTTGGACATCTTCCTGGTGGGGCCAGAGTATGAAGGTGTAATCAACATATCGCAGCCATAGGGTTGGTTTTGGTGGTGTTGATCCTAAAGCAAAATTCTCAAAGTATTCCATGTATATACTGGCAATTATCGGTGATAATGGTGAACCCATAGCTAAACCCTCTTCTTGTCAATATATATATCAGTATACATACTGAAGTACGTAGTTTCTTATTTCTTTACTGCCCAGAAAAGGAGAGGAAATTCTGGAAAAAAGGAGTCTTGGATTAGACGAAGCACATAAGTTAGAATTCCTCCATTTTGATGGAGATTTTTTCCAATGTTTTTCACCAAAGTCTTAAGAATAATGGGAGGCATCTTTTCACGAAAAAGAAGAAAAAAATTTTGAAAAATTATTTTTTCACTTCCTCCAACCCAGTCCAAAACGATTTTGGCCATTTTTTTTTCACTACACACTTAAAACCTATGAGAGAAACATTTTCAGTTTAAAATAAAAATTATTAATAATTTCAGAGGAAAATGTGGTTTAAGGGAGATCTGGCTGTTGTTTCTAGCACATCCCAAAATCTCCCTCCTCGTTCCTTTCTCACTCAGACATCTATTGATATTTTTCAATATTTTTCTCTCCATAAACAAATTTTATGGACTGATGATAACAAAGTAACACACATGTAGTCCCAACTGAGAGAGGTCGTGTTATGTGTGTGTGTAAGAAAAAACACCTAAAAACATCTTTAGTGTTCATATTAATCGGTCAAATGTAATGCTTATTTGTTCACATTATTCTGAATTATTCAGGTTCAAGAAGAATGTCCACAATATTTGCTTGCAACTTTGTAAATTCTTTATATACAGATTTGAAGTTTTGTCAGTGGGTGCTTTATATACCACTGGTTTATAGTTATGTAATTTTAGCTGATCTTGCTGAGTAAATTTGACTTTTACGAGCAGGTAAATTTAATTAATAGGATAAACACTAAAATTGAAATTCTTAATGAATCTTACCTGTTTGATTTGTTACTAAAATTATCTCTGGCAGCAACCAACAAAAATTTTGCCACTTTTCAAGATGAGGTACATTGATTTGAAGGAATTAAAATACAGGTATAATCGGTACAAGATTTTATTCTTTCAGTATTTCATACCTTGGTGTGGAATAATTTTTTTCCCCACAAATTTTTTGGGTGCATTCAATGTATCTGACCTCTAAACCTGCCACAAGCCACTTTTATCTGGAAAAGAAAGGTAGGAGGACTGGCGGGGACCTAGGAGTTTCCCACCATGGAAGTTTTGTTTCGGGGGTCTTTTTTTCTTTTGCATACTTTCAATGAATGTGAAAGCGAAATCACATGTAAATGGTTCCTTTTTCCAGAAAAAGATTTGGCTGTTATTTCTAGCATGCCCTGCAACTACATAACAGCTATTCACATTCACACCAAAATATTTGTGTTCATGCCAACTTTTTTCCTTCCATTTATTTTTTCCACTTTATGGAAGTCAATATTTTCTCTGTTGACATCCACCTTAGCAAGGTCATGGATTAAGTGGAAACTCATCAATCACTGTTCCCTCTTGACAGGACAAAGAAATTTGCTGCTGTCTTTGCAAGCAACAAGCAGGTGGATTTGGTTTCAAATCCAGGCAACGCCAAGTGAGATCCTACAAGTTATTTATAATAATAAGTGGAGTTATATCGGGGTTGAAAGAATGACGCATACAATATTAAATATGCTAAGACAATCTGAAAACAATAGAAACTTTTAAACGTTTACCAGTTTTTATGAAATTTGGGGGGTTACGGAAGTTAATTAATCCGATAATGATTTTCAAAGTTAACTTAGAAGTTAAATCATTAACAAAATGTTAACTTCATTAATTAACGATTAATGGATTAATGAACTTATGTCCAGCTCTGTATATATATAGGCCTTTATTAAAAAAAATTTTCTTTGTAAATAAGTTTTCTTTTGTAGGGATATCTTATCCAAGTGGGCACCAGTTTTGTGCTATTATTGATTGATGATTCTGGATATTATTTGCATGTCTATGTACTAATGTTCTTGGTTGGTTTGTTTTACCATTTTAGTACTTTTCACTTCTGAAAATCCAGTAGTCTCTATGGAGACTACATTCTTTCCAATATAGGAGGAATAATTAATAATTTAAAGAAAACAGAGAATATATGATCATTTTTTAATCATAATGCAGTCAATTGATAAGTTTTTACATTTTTTGCCTACATTATGTGTTGGCCAATTGTTATTGTCCATATCTGCACCTTTAAAGTGCATTATGATGTTATAAACGAATGGCCTCTTTTGGGCATATTGGCTGCTATTTTTTTGCTTCTCTCTGCTTAACTGTGTGTTGGATGTTCTAAAAAAGAGTCAGGTTCGAACTATTTTTACAAGATCCAACACAAAGTTAAACAAAAGAACTAAAAGCTTACCACTCAGTTGGAATAAATTCTCCATTCAAGAGAAGTAAATAAATAGCAGCCAATATGCCCAGAAAAGGTCATTGTTTTATAACATTATAATGCACTTTAAAGGTGCAAATATGGACAATAACAATTGGCCAAAACATAAAGTAGGTGAAAAAATGTAAGAACTTTTTAATTGACAGCACTATGATTAAGAAATGATTATTCTATCTATATTCTGTTTTCTTTAAACTATTAACACACACACACACACATATATATATATATGTAGTGAAACTACCTATCGTCACTAGATACAAAACTACTATCGCCATTACATACAATCTTCTCATTTAAATATAAATAAATGCGAGCGTAGTAGAGAACCCATTCCTTGTCATCACGTGACTGATTATTATTCGAATCGGCAACTTCTTCGAACCTTTCCCGCCAGAACGCAAACTGACCAATCACGGCCCCTA
>NC_068990.1:50853433-50858693 GCF_001194135.2 Octopus bimaculoides
CATTCACACTCTCACACAGACATACATCTTTAACGCTATAATAAATATCTCTGTTATTCATCTAATACGGTTGTGGTCTTTCATTACTGGTCATCTATGTTATCGTCGCATAACATATCATCTATATCATTATTTGATATATATATTTTGTGTTCGACCGTGTGACGCGTTTAAATAAAAGGAGTCCTGTTTTTCCATTCGTCACCATTGCTCCTTTTTGAGTTCGCACGGTCGTCCCTTACACACATATATATATATATATATATATATATATATATATAAAAGCAAAAAAATGGGATTAAAAAATCCTGGCAGATATCAATTAAGCATTCAGTATAAAGGAATGAGGTTAAATTTCCAACAATCAAATACTAGTAGAATCCAAACAATCAGATACTAGTAGTATCCAAACGCCAGGAAAATCCTCATGCATGACAGGTAAATCCAACAATCCTTTCGTAGAATTTTAAGAAATTCAAAGTATTTAACAACTAATAATATGTACGAATAAAATCATATCTTTACTTTTTGATACCTTAAAAATCCAACGATTGTTTCAACTGCATTAACATATATATGTGTGTGTGTGTATTTTTTCAATGTGTGCAAATAACATAACAAGAAAAAATAAATAGTTACCAGGGTAGCAAAAATTCACATAAGTGCCAAGGATATTACAGCCCACTTATAAATGTAGAAATTCCAGGGTTAAGTGAAATGTTCTTGTATAACATTGATAAATTAAAAAATGGAGTCAAACACAGGTGTTATTCAAATCATTTATACTTCCAACATATGTTTTGAAGAAGCATTGAGATTATTCTGAAGGGAATGAAAATGATGTAAAACAATACAATCAAATAGTCAGGGGAAAAAAAAAAGAGAAACAAAACACATCAATAAGCCATTTTAACTGAATGTGATTACCACGTATATGATGAAGGGGAACGCTAGCAAGTTATTTAAAAAAAAAATGTTAATACATTTAACGTCAAAGATAATTTAGAGATGGAGAAGAAAGAAAGAAATTAACAGAAAATTAAGAGTAGAAAAATATTGTGTGATAGATGAATGGGAATAAAGTTTAAAAGTGTGGAAATAGATATATATGTAGTGAAAATAAAATGTAAGAAGACAGCTAAAGGTCAAATTTTATAGATTGGTAGAAATTACTCATAGGAACTATAGGTATGTTTTTGCCAATGATAAACGCATTCTTTAAAGATGTTTAGAAGAGTATTCTCCAAGAAAATGATGAGAAACTGCTCTTCATTACAGAGTAGACAAAATGATTTACTTTTGTCATATGGAAAGGATCTAGATAGAATTTTCCATTCTAAATCGAATTGTTTGTTCCTTTAGAGACCAAATTAATTTACTAAGCCCAGTATTGTTGCATTTATTGATATGTCTAAATGTAGAGTAATAGTTAGATATTCTTTTTGATAACTGAGCCAATGAGCTACATATATAAAAAAAAAAACATCAGAACCGGAAGTAATTTTACATCGATAAACAGAGTTTCTAGTCTTAGAATTACTGCTAAGGAAACGAATAAGATTTGAATTTATATCAGAAATATTTATATTGTTGTTATTATTGTTCAAAGAATGGTTAGCATTTTTCACTGTTATTATTTTCATTAAGTGGATTTATATTTAACAACTTATTGTTATGCGAAATGATTTGTGAAAGGTTTTTGGTGTTTGAAAAACCTATCCTAATTTGATGGGAATTGATAATGGAATGGTATCTGGAAGTGTTTGGAAAATTCTTATCTATAGCTTCACAAAACTGATAAGATAGGTTGGATTTGATCTGCTTATCATCTGGAATGATCAGCCAAACTGTTTTACTAGGACACACCTTGTTATTAGGGTAATTATCTTTAAAATCCTACACTTATTTTTATTACATATAAAGGGATAAAAAGAATGGTTATCTCTTTCATGCTGCAAAATTACATTTTTGAATCTAGTGTTGGTATTCAAACTAAAATTTATATTGTTATTACTGTTATGATGCGTTTTCATGTCCAGATTAATAGAGGCAGTACTAATATCAATAGGCTTGATATAGGTAATTTTTTCTTTATAGCCTGCTTTAAGTAAGGCAGAGTTAAAAAATTTGGCTTTATCATTGAAGATATGAACATAAGCAGATAATCTAGAAAGTCTAAGTGAAATATTTCTCACTAAGTTCCTTGTAATAGCCTTCAGATGATTACTGAAAGAGCTAATATATTTTAAATTAGTTGAGGGTTTATGTATGTGAAATATGAATCATTATATAAGTTGAGGGTAATATCCAAAAAGTTGGCTTTAGTTATACCATCATTGAAATTAATGTTTAAGCCCATGTTTCGGAAAAATTTAACCCACTTATTTTTAACATTTGTAATTTTTGGTTCAAAACATTTTGAAGGTAGAGTAGACAATCATCTGATATAAACCTCCATTGACGTTTAGGAATTGGTCGGCCATCTCATAAAGGATATATATAAGAACATTATTAAAAAATTATTTATAAGACTGAACATACCTCTTTTTCTAAATTACCTTTGACATAAATCTATTAATGTTTATTAAAAAATAACTTGCTAGCATTCCCCTTCATCATATACACGGTAATCATATTTGGTTAAAATGGCTTATTGATGTGTTTTATTTCTCTTTTTTTTTTCCCTGACGAGATGATTGCATTGTTTTACATCATTTTTATTCCCTCCAGAATAATCTCAATGCTTTCTTTGAAACATATGTTGGAAGTATAAATGATTTGAATAACACTTGTGTTTGACTCCATTTCTTAATTTATTGATGTTATACAAAAAAAACATTTCACTTAACACTGGAATTTCTACCTTTATAAGTAGGCTGTAATATCCTTGGTACTTATGTGAATTTTTGCTACATTGGTAACTATTTATTTTTCCTTGTTATTTGCACACATTGAAAAAACACACATACATTTATATACACTTCTTCAACCAGGTTTCCATATAACCTGGAAATAAAATAGTTACCACATATGGAGTTATTTAATATAAAGGCATCTCTTAAGGATATACCCATTCCACCAAGAAAGGTTTTCCTTAAACAACTCATTAGTAAGACAAACTTGCTGAGTGATATCCAGTAAGGCTTTCAACCAGGTAGGAGCTGCCCGACCCAGCTCTTACAGCACTATGATTGGGTGTTGAGGCAGTTACTCAACAACTCAAATGTGGACGTAATATACCTTGACTTTGCAAAAGCTTTTGATAAAGTGGTTCATGGTATGATATGTCACAAACTGAGTGATCTTGGCAAAGCTGGAAAACTTGGAGAGTGGTTACATGACTTTCTGAAAGGTAGAAGTAAAGAGAGTAGTGGTCAATGGAGCCACTTCAAAGAAAACAAAAATAGTGAGCGGTGTTCCACAGGGCACTGTCTTGGGGCCACTGCTTTTCATAGTGGCCCTCTCAGATATGCCCTCAGCTGCTCAGATAGCCACCCTTGCTAGCTATGCAGACGATAGAAAAGAGAACAATAATATTCCTCATGGGTGGGACACTCAACAACTGGTTCAGGAGCATCTGGTGGTGCAGATGTATCTTGTTGGGTGATAAATAAATACAACTCGTTAAAATAACTGTTCCACAGTGTAACTTCCTGTTCTGTAGAAAGAAAAGTAGCCAGATGGAGGAAATGTCTCCATTTATATAGAAGATCAAAAATAAAATCACAGATGGCAAAAAGAAATGCACACAATCCAGCAAGAAAAGTATTAAAAATAACTGTTGATAGATATGAATGTATAAATGCCTTCGGGCAAGCTGCATGACATGAGTCCACTCGCTCATACAAGCATCCACAAAATTGTGAGCATATGCACACATGAGGTTTGGTGCACTCATGATCACAAAGCAAGTTAGCTATCTACTCGGTGTTTGTAAGAATGGAGAGGTTAAAAGTAAACTCAAGTCATTCAAGTAAAGTAAATTAAGTTAATGGTTAATCAAAATTCATTCCCACTGCATTGTGCAAAAGTACATTTATATGTGTGTAGGCATCACAAGAGTCGTTCAGATATTTTATTAATGGTCTTCTAGTTAGTCCACAGAATAAAAAGGCATCCCTCGGAGCAGATATGGCATCTCCAGGAAATTATATTGTAGGGCTTCGCATACCTTACTATGGACCATTTAATGCTGTACTTCATATTATCCTCCTTCAGTCACCACACAAATTCTGCCAAAGATGTTGAATGTCTCATAGTGATAGTCTTAAAGCTGGTAACATGGTTACGATAACAATTCTTAAATGAATCAGCCATTTGCCCAATGTAAACATATGGCCCACCCCTTGTGTGCATGTTACATTTATATACAAGATTTGTACTCATGCAGAGATTCATCAAAGGACATTTTGATTTTTCTTTGCATGAGCATTTATCATATTTATATATGTGTGTGTGTGTGTGTGTGTGCGAGTTACTACTATATCTCTCTCTTTCCCCCTCTCGTTCTTCCTTCTGTTACTACTATATTTCTCCCCTTGTTTCTCCCTCTACCACTCTCTCTCTTCCTTACCCCTCGCTGGTCACATGTGTCCAATTACTAATTCTTTTCTTCCTTGGCTATCACCGAGCAAATACGCGAACTTACTTCGTCCTGCTTCCAGTTTGTTGCTTCACAGCGTTCAATATACACATAATTTTTCACGTCTGGCCGTATAGCCTTTTCCGTTTGTTTTCCTGTCTTGTTTTCTGTCCGCCACTACATTCCTCCATGGTACAAATTTAATTTGTGGTCCGTGGGAAGAGCCATTTTAACGATGCATCCTGCGCTAACTCTTTGAAATGGCGGTAGCTGGTGAAGGAAAATGTTCTCTATGTGGCCTGTGTGTTTTCTGTACTCTGGTTATTATTATTTTTTTGTCTACGCTTTGTTTGCAATGTCCTGTACCCAGATATGCACCCATATATACAGGTGGATGTAAGTATGCACATACTTGTACGTATATATGCATAATATATATATACATATATATATGTGTGTATATATATATATATATATATGTATGTATATATAAATATATATGTGTGTGTGTGTGTATATATATATATGTGTGTATATATAAATATATATGTATGAATATATAAATATATATGTATATATGTCTATATATGTGTGTGTGTTTGTGTGTCTGTGTTTGTCCTCCCACCATTGCTTGACAACTGATGCTGGTGTGTTTATGTCCCCATAACTTAGTAGTTC
>NC_068990.1:50859724-50862392 GCF_001194135.2 Octopus bimaculoides
ATATATATATATATATATATATATATATATAAATTTAGCGAATGAAGTAAAACACATATGTTAACTGCATACTTTTATTTCCAACATATGTTTCGAAGATTACAAATTATACCTTCCATAGGAATCGGTGAAGTTGTTAAGAATGTAATCTTCTCTTCAGGGAAATGCATGGGAACCAGCTTAAACATAAGACATTTTAACCGAATATGAGAACTGTAGTTGGAGAAGGATGTTACGTAATTTATTTGAAAAAGCCGTTAGAGGTTAGGATACTACTAGACAATACGTTGGACAAGAAGGGAATAAAAGAAAGAAAGAAAAAAAAAGTTAGAGTGTAAAGTTGGGAGATAATAAGATGATTTAAATCCGATAAAAATTGGAGAGGAATGTTATGTAAATGATGGGATAGTAAAGGGGAGTTAATGTTGTATTTCTACAAATAGTGGTGAGATAAATGTGTATAATCATATGTACACATGTAAACGCACATATATACACACATACATACTCACACACATACACTCGTATACATACATGCATATACATACACACACACACACACACACACACACACATATATATATATATATATATATATACACACACATACACACACATATACATACATAAGCACACACATACATCACATATTTACATACACATACATACATCCAACCATACATATATATACACATGTACATATAAATTTTATTAATAAAAACAAATACATACAAACATCTACACATACATATATAGTTTCATACATAAACATGAATGTGCACACACACACACATATATATGTGCATACATACACACAAACACACATATACATGTATACGCACACATATATGTGTGTGGTTCCATGTATGTACATGGATACATACACGCATTAGTATACACTCCTTAGTACGTACATACACACGTTAGTTGTGTGGTAATTGATATTAAAGCAGAGGGATATTTATGGGAAAGTGATTCTTATATTAGTTAATAAGATATTAAATGATTGATATATAATTAATTAATAAATAATAAAGTTAATGGGTGATCTATTAATCTATAGAAATGGATTATGTTATTAAGTTAGATGCAAAAAAAGTTGGGCTGAAGTAGGGGTTGAATGAGTAAAAATTACTTGAGAAGACAAAGTTAATATTATTATTAAAGTTTACTTCAGTGATACCGTTCCATATCTGTTAATGCAAGGGTTTTCTAAGAGATAAAATAGAATGTTATGTAGATCAGTAAATAATGCGTCATAGAATAGAATATTTAAATGTTTGGGATTCGAATAAACAATTGAACTAGGATTGTTTTCAGAATTTTAGATGTTTCTAGGAACGTTTAAGATGATAAATTAAAATCGTAGATTTAGAATACTCTCACTAACGTTACTCTGAACATGATAAAAAACTCTTATTATTGCTGAATAAATTGAAAGTAGTAAATGAATGATAAGGAAGTACAATGAAGTATGAAATCAAGTGAGTAAGGTTAATTGGGCACAGCATATTAGACATTGTAGGAGGTAATGTTTATGATGAATTAAACTGAAAATAATGGTCTAGTGTATGTTTATAGATTTTGTTGGTGTTCTAATTAAGGTTTACAAATTAAGAGTGTTTAGATAACATATGTCAAGCGAAATCAGTCTATATCTTTTTACATATAAAGGTATAATTGACATGTGTTTCTAGAGTTATTTGAGGAACTAATATGTAACAAGTTAATTTGTTAGCGTTATGTAAATAAGTGTTTATCATTTAAACGCTGTGAACACGTGTTGCTGCCAATGTTTACATCTGTAAGAGTTTTCGATGAACGTGTTCACCAGTTTATTCTTTGAAAATAAGATAAAAAATAGTTCAGTATTACATAAAGGACAAAATCTTCTACCCTTGTCATATGGTCTAAAAATGGAAAGAATTAGCCAGTCTAATTTAAATTTTATGTTATTGTCTTTAAGTTCCCAAACTAATTTACTAAGGCTCGTGGTATTTCGTTTGTTTCTATCTCTAAAGGACGAATAATGATTGGAAATTCTGGAGGATATTGGCAAAGATGATCCAATATAAAAGGACACATTTGTAGGAGTGCTGACCTGGCATTGATATATAGTGTTTTTGAGTTTGGCATTATCACTTAAAAATCTAATTCTTTTGCTATTAACTTCCGAAATAATGATTTTGTTGTTGTAATTATTATTATTACATATCATATTATAATTATTGTTCCTTGGTTTAATATTAGTATTATTATTGTTATAATGGTAAAGGTTTGTAGTGCCTGACTTAATGTTATTGCTGTCGGTACTCTCTTGTGAATATAAAAGTCTCATATTATTTGTGAGATGTTTTTAGTGCTACAGAAACCGAATCTAACCCTGTGCGTGTTAATGACTGAGAAATAATGAGAATGTTTTGGAAAATTTTTATTAACAGCATTTCGGAACTGGGAAACCAAATTTGATTTAATATTTTTAACAAAAAGTATTATCAGCTAAATATTTTTATCAGATTCTGGTTTAGAATGTGTGCTATTATTATTTCTAAATAGTTTCAATTTATCATTGTTATTATTGAAAAAGGGTCTAAACTAACGGTTACTTTCCCTATAAAGTAAAGAAATGTTTGATTGTTTGTTATCGTCAATAGTTTTATGATGAGAA
>NC_068990.1:50862492-50864384 GCF_001194135.2 Octopus bimaculoides
TGTGTGTGTGTGTGTGTGTGTGTGTGCGTGTGCGTGTGCGTGTGCGTGTAAACGGTGTGAAGGAGAGAGAGTAACAGCGTACATTTTTTTATTCATTTTTCCTCGATTCTTCTTTGAGTGTGTGAGTTATTGACTGAGAGAGATCTCTCAGAGAGAGAGGTGTGTTGTCGGAAAGAGAGCGATGGAGATATGACATACAGCAGCATCCATCTCTCTCTCACATATACATACAACACACACTTACTGTCTCGAACCCACCCACCCACCATCAACATATACACACGTCCCTGTCAAATTTCTCTCTGTTTCACTTTTTCGTGAGATCAAAGGAAATGTACATTTCCACGCACAAAAAGAAATAAATTAAAACAATGAACAAAAGAAAAGGAAGACGGAGGAAGAAAATCGCCAATGATTTACATGTGGTAGCGTTCCAAAAAAGCGATTTCTAATAAAGATTCTTCATGTTTTGCTGGTAGTTTACTGGCATAAGTTTGCGAATATGAAAATAATACTTGTATATGGTGTGTTATGAGAATTTATGGATAGGTATCCCATAGAACTCAACAACTTCATCAAAATGGAGAAGAGAAGATGTTAAATTTTGAAAGAATTTTAATACATGCATACGATCGTTTCAAACAGCGATCTTAACTAAATTAATTTGATTAAATTAAATTAATTACATACCACTATTCTTCTCAGTGCAAGAAGTATAAACGAAAAATTATTATTACGGAGGACTTGAAGAAAATAGCAGAGAACAAATTCGGATATACATATTTATCCTTATGAAAATTGAGAGCATTATAATAAAGAATGTGAGTCTAATTTTATATAAACTAAAACTGAGGCAACTAACGGTTATTTGAAAATATGAGTGAAAAAAGTTTTAAGAGATGTTCCCTTTATAGAAGAGTAAGTAGATAAGTAATTCAAACTCCAAATAAGTCATTTATTAGATGACGTTTTATAGAAATGTCCAATGGAAAAGCATAGTTATGTTTGAATTAGAATATAACTTGACAGTTATAAGCAATATTAGGTACGATGTGTATTAAAAAATTATGCGTGAAAATGAAATTAAACTAGTGAATGTAGTATGTAAAAGGCCGCTAGAATGCAACGTGAACAAGAGTTTGGGCTAGAAATGCTTAAAGAGCTACATATAATTGAGTTGTGTTAGCGTAAGAACTAATATTCGTGTGTATATGTATTAAATATAAGGTAAAAAAAAAGTAATAAATGGAAATTAGTGGTTAATATTACAGAATTGGCTATAAATATTAAAACAACGTTCAGAGGTTTAATAGATATAGTAAAACTTAAATTAATAATGTAGCTAGGAAAATGATAGGAAAATTAATAATGTAGCTAGGAAAATGATAGGAAAATTTAAAATTATAATTATTGATAATTAGTAGGTTGACTATGTTTATTTACTTTTTAAAATGTGAGTTAAGAAGCTAGCTTGGCATAAAGTGAAAGGTAAGAGTATAGTAATATTATGTAAGTAATAAGCTTTTAAGTAATAAGTGTTTATTGTGCCTTTTGAATATAAGGAAAACAATTATTTATGGAGTAGTGGGTGCACATAAGTATAGTGAATGTACAAAATAATTCATATATAATGTAATATAAAAAATCTTATAAGGGAAAAGAATATTTTAGCGTATACTAATTACGTTAGTAGAGAACATATCTACGGAATAGTATACATTGATGTAGGTATTCTAGCTGTTTTCCAAGTATAAAAAAAATAAGTATACTCATACTGGTGCAAAGAGATAAAAAAGCCAAATGGATATAGATATAATTATAATTACCCACACATTAAAAATGTTATTATATACAAATATATATATATATATATATATATATATATATATATA
>NC_068990.1:50866156-50867723 GCF_001194135.2 Octopus bimaculoides
AAACAAAGTTCACAATATTTATTTGTAGTTTTCAAATCATGGCTTGAAAACAACAAACTTTTACAAACTAAGTT
Organism: Octopus bimaculoides; assembly: GCF_001194135.2. Lineage (NCBI taxonomy): Eukaryota > Metazoa > Mollusca > Cephalopoda > Octopoda > Octopodidae > Octopus > Octopus bimaculoides. The sequence goes on from NC_068990.1 coordinate 50,866,231, forward strand.
CACAATTTTTGGAGGAGTGATACCTCCAAAACACTCTTCTCACCGCTAAGTGAGACTTTAAGCACAACCACAGGCAGACAAATGCATGGAATTCAGTGGAGATTTCTTGTTCGACGTAAATACAAATAAACACGAACAACAAACCCCCACTAAATCCCAAAAACACAAAAGTCTTACCTGTAGTTGTACGTCAAAAATTCACGACGCTGGCATTCAGCGACGTGAAACAGTAGCGACAAAAACCACGTCCGCTTGGTAAGCAAGCTACTTACCACACAGCCACTCCTGCGCCTATATACATATATTTTATATAAATATATGTCTGTATAGTGGTGTATATATACATATGTATATGTGTGTGTGAGTGTATAGGATATACGTATATGTGCACACGTTCATATTAAAAATACATATTAGTGATAACATATAGTTAATAAGCACATAATAGTAATAATAATAATAATAATAATAATAATAATAATAATAATAATAATAATAATAATAATAGATATACACACACAATGACAAATAGGATCGATAGCTAGAAATGCACACATTGTTGTAGACAAGTTGGGCACCAAGAAGTATTATATGTTCGCATATATAAGCTAGATTGGCAGGTAACATTAAACATTATTAATAGGAATAGGTAAGTGGAGGTTTGTTAGATACATATGCAAATGAAACAAATTATAAAAAAGAAAGGTATATTATATACTAAGGGAAAATATAAAAATATATTGAGAGAAAGGGATGTTAGAGAGATTTGGAGAAAATATTAGCCCAATATAAGGTGGGTCATATAATTTATTAGTGGGGAGAGTTTAATGAAAAATATATATCAATATAGTGTAAGATAAAGTGATGTGCAGAGTATGTGATGATTTATGAAAGAATTCCATAGAAAGGGTTAATACATAGATATATTAGAAAAAAAGATAAATGTTATTAACAATTCAAGTAAGGGCGGGGAAGTATTATTTAGGATTAATAAAAAGGAATTTTGACATGAGTTTACATGTAAAACTTTTTCATCCTTAGTATTAACAAAAATACCATTCATTCCCATTATACTGTAGCTTTCTTCCAAACTAACCTACAAATTTTGTTATTATATCTGTAAGATGGGGCTAAAGATAAGATTTTCCAAGATATTGAGTAATCGACATTGTTTCTTTAGAGTTGCCAAATTTTTTTAGATAGACCTGTGCTATTCTCTTTTCTAGGCTCATTAAAGGAATATCTATGATTATTTATTCTTGATTTTATAGAATTTTTCGTACAACCAATGTATATATATTTAGTGAAATTATGAGTAATAATTATTACTTGGTATACTACTTCTTTCATTTTACGATTTCCATCTACTTCACGAGTATTTGAGTCTCTGAAATTACAATTTAAATTATTAGGTGGTACTATGTTGTTATGTCTATATTTACTAGAGATAATGGAGTTTTGGTTATTATATATATATATACATATATATATAT
>NC_068990.1:50868629-50870648 GCF_001194135.2 Octopus bimaculoides
ATATATATATATATATATACACACACAGTGTACCCCCGCAGTTCCGGTATTTCGCGGAACTAATAATTGTTCGCGGAAACCACTGCATATTCGCGGAATCGGACGCGATATTTTATGTTCTTTCGTGGCAATATATATTTTTTCACACTTAAGGATATTGTAGCTATAACTTATAACTGGGACGGCTAAAGTGTTAATCCCTATTATCTTGTTTTTAGCATTGAGTTCTGTTTTTAGTATTGATCTAACTCGTCTATAGTACTCTTTATTTTTTCTTTCATTTGTGCGTGTTGTATCCTATCTAGTTCATATCATTATTATTATTATTATTATTATTATTATTATTATTATTATTCAGTTGTTTTATTTTTATAGCATGCTTTCACTTCACTACCGAGCGCAGCAATGTGTAACTTGGGTATGTGCTGTGGTTTGCTGTGGTGCTCTTATGGTTACTGTATTGAAAGTGTTTTGCGTAGGATGTGTGCAGTGCCCAATAGTGCGATTTTCTGCATGTTATATATATTTGTAAGTCCTGATGTTTTTGTTATGTTTTTGTCTGAATATTTTTTTATCATACCTAAGGCGCCTACTATGATAGGAATTGTTTCTGTTTTTAGATTCCACATTCGAGTTACCTGTATTTCCAGGTCTTTGTATTTTGAAAGTTTCTCCATTTCTTTTAGGGAAACGTTGTCATCTGCTGGAATTGATACATCAATTAGAAAGCATTTTTTTTCTTCATGATCTCTGACAACTATATCTGGCCTATTGGCCTTAATTTCTCTATCTGTGTGTATTGGCATATCCCAGAGTATGGTTGCTTTCTCGTTTTCTATGACTTTTTCTGGCGTATGTTTATACCATCTATTTTCTTTTGTTATTCCATAGTGTTAGCATAGCTTCCAGTGTCTGTGAATATATTCCTTCTTAGCCAGGACTGGGCAGCCAGAGATAATATGATTTATTATTTCTTCTCCATCGCTACATATTCTGCAGTTACTTGTTATGTTTCTTTTCATTATATGTTTTTGGAAAATTTCTGGTGGGGAGGCTTTGATCTTGTGCAGCAATTAAAAATCCTTCAGTCTCTGCTTTGAGTCCTGAGCTTCTCAACCATTGCTGGGATTATTCTCTGTCTATTTCTTTTGCATTTAGTTTAGCGCAGTATTTGCCATAAAGGGGATTTTCTTGCCATCGTTTTATCATGGTCAGTTGCTGTTCTAGTTTTAGCTTGGATTTCATTTGTTTTAAATCTTTTATTGTTTCTTCTTCTTCTTCTTCTTCTTCTTCTTCTTCTTCTTCTTCTTCTTCTTTTCCTGTCTAATTTCGTTAGTTCGTTTAGTGTCCAGTTAAGGATATTGTAGCTGTAACTTATAACTGGGACGGCTAAAGTGTTAATACCTATTATCTTGTTTTTAGCATTGAGCTCTGTTTTTAGTATTGATCTAACTCGTCTATAGTATTCTTTCTTTATTTTCTCTTTCATTTGTGTGTGTTGTATCCTATCCAGTTCATTGCTTCCTAAATATATGTATGTCTGGCTTTGGTCTAATTCTCTTATTTCATTGGTTTTATCTACTAGTGTGATGTTGCTACTCTTAACTAGTTTTCCTCTTTTCAGGGTTGCTTTGGCACATTTTTCGAAGCCAAATTTTACCATTTGGTAAAAATGTTAAGTCGAATTTGGTAGATCATTTTAGGGAGGTAATTAGTAAGCATTTCCCTGCAAATTCGCGTTACGGTAAAATTATTAATACACATAGTGTTAGGTTTGGTTTTTCCAATACTAAGAACCTAGAGCAGATTATTGCAGCGCATAATTCTAAAGTTCTTAAGACAGGCATGAATGGAATGAATATGGATGAGGACCCTCACTTAGGTAATAATATTATAGGTTCTAAGATTGAGGTAACAGAGATTAATCCCAGGAGGTTAAGGTTTGAGGGTCCAAACGTGAGATTAAAGAATATAGTGTATCAGTGTAAGGTTAAGAGCGATACAGATGTTAGTGTTTAT
>NC_068990.1:50872832-50873396 GCF_001194135.2 Octopus bimaculoides
CCTACTGAATATCCGGGGCCTATTACGAACAGGCGGCAAAGACAAGTTTCTATACCTGAAAGACCTAGTTACATGCAATCAAGCAATATGCATGGTGCTTACCGAAACCTATCTAACATCTAATATAGCAGATGCGGAGATAAACATAGCAGAGTATACCGTACTCCGAACAGACAGAAGGGATAGAAGTCATGGGGGAGTTGCAATGTACATCCGAGAAGATGTCACATCCCTACAACTCCCATCACACTCAAACTCTGTCTGTGATACTTTAATAGTACACATAAAACAAATTGATGTAGTTGTATGCTCAACACACCGTCCACCAAATACCGCAAGGCAGGAGGGTAAATTTGAGGACAGCCTCAGACGCATAGAAGAGGTCTTGACAAATCTGGAGCAACACATCAATATAGTTTTCCTAGGCGACTTTAACCTCCCAAATGTTAAATGGCCTGAAGGTCACATCCTCTCTGGGATGTCACTGCATGAACAAAGCCAGGCAAAATCTTTGTTAGAATTCTCCAACATGCTGTTCATGGAACAAGTGATACTCCAACCAAC
>NC_068990.1:50876541-50877755 GCF_001194135.2 Octopus bimaculoides
GCATATAAATAAATCTGAAAATTCAGAAAAAATTGTAATACACGTGTATAAGGGATGACCACTAGGTGGACATCCAGTATGCTAGAAGGAGGTAATCAACGACCCAACCACAGAGAAAAATAATGTTCTCCAGAAAAATTTTGGAAAACGCCAGAACATGACAAAATGAAAAATATACAGAGTAAAGAATTATCTATGGACTGCCGTTTCGGACGTTAACGTTTTACTTACGTAACAACATCCGTGTTTTCATCAGCATAGACGTTCTAGAATCAATATAATTTTCAGAACTATGCACGAATTGTCTTCATGAAACAAGGCTTGCATATAGTTCTACCGATTACATTGGGGCTATTTTTCAAAATGCCTCAGCTCCGGCGCGCAAAATTCCGGAAACAATTCTGCAGAGAATCATTCACTGCAGTATATGTTGCCGGTTGGAGAACATAAGTATTTAAATTATTAATTATATAGATAGGGTGATAAATTGAATATTATTTCAATTCAAAACCAAGTGTCCTAGGATATAAAAAAAATCTGAACATTCAGAAAAACCTTGTAATACACGTGTATAAGGGATGACCACTAGGTAGACATCCAATATGCTAGAAAGAGGTCAACGACCCAACCACAAAGGAAAATAATGTTCTCCAGAAAAATTTACGTCACTAAAAATTTACGTAAGTAAAACGTTAATGTTCGAAACTGCAGTCCATAGATAATTCTTTATTCTCATTTTGTCCTGTTCTGCGAAATTTTTCTGGAGAACATTATTTTTCTTTGTGGTTGGGTCGTTGATGACCTCTTTCTAGCATATTGGATGTCCACCTAGTGGTCATCCCTTATACACGTGTATGTACATATCATCATCATCATCATCGGTTAACGTCCGCTTTCCATGCTAGTTTGGGTTGGACGATTTGACTGAGGGCTGGTGAACCGGATGGCTACACCAGGCTCCAATCTGATTTGGCAGAGTTTCTACATCTGGATGCCCTTCCTAACGCCAACCACTCCGAGAGTGTAGTGGATGCTTTTACGTGCCACCGGCACGAAGGCCATTCAGGTGGTACTGGCAACGGCCACGCTCAAAATGGTGTATTTTATGTGCCACCTGCACAGGAGCCAGTCCAGCGGCACTGGCACGATCTCGCTCGAATGTCTTTACACATGCCACCGGCACAAGTGCCAGGAAGGCGACGCTGGGCACAGGT
>NC_068990.1:50878258-50884837 GCF_001194135.2 Octopus bimaculoides
AGAAAGAATGTTATAGTTTTTACAGTCTATTTTGTATATTTCTATTCCGTTAATTTTAAATTCTTCACTTGTAATTTTTTCTCCATGCTCAGCTGCAATTCTATTAATCAACAGTCTATTAGAACTGCGCACTGTCATGTAACAATTTTCAGTTTTAGATTTTTTTGTTTCTTGTTTCTTTGCTTTTTTATATTGTCTATTCTCAGGAGTTTCTTTTTCTTTTTCTGTTGTGTTTACTTTTAATTTTCTTTTGGTTAGTTGGGTCCTCCCCTTCTGGTACCAGAGTCAGTTGGGTCGCTGCTACAGTTTCGCCCTCCACTGTCTCCTTCACTGTTTTTTCTTTCTTTTTTTCTACTTCTTTTTTACAGTCCACCCTGAGGTGGCCTTCTTTCCACACTGGAAGCATCGCGGCCGGCGCCCTTCCACCATTACAGCCATTCGGGTCTCGCCAACCACTATGGTTTCTGTTATTTCTTCCAGTGTAGCTTGTTCAGCTTGAATAATCATTTTAATGTCCTGACCGTGCCAGTTGCGTGGTTCTAATACTTCCGCTTCTAAGATATTATTTTTTTCTTCTGATCCGTCTATCACCGCCGTAACCAGCCACTCTGGGTCCACCTCAGGGGGAATTCCTCTTATGTTAATTCTAGACGTCCTCCTACCCATACATATGGGCAGAAGAACGATTTCTTCCGTTTTCAACGGATTTATGGAATGGAGTCTTGCTTCCTCCTCTGACTCCATCCTAACTTCTACTGTCGCGTACTTTTTGCCTCTGGTGATATATGGTATTTCATGCGGAATGGGTTTTACACATTTCATGATTTCATTTTCGACGATATAATCAATTTTCTTTTATTTTATTTTGTATGTTTTATATGCTATCGTCCTTCTTTCCACGTTTTCTTGTAATTCCTTTGGGGTACTAGCCTTGTTTCACTTCCCTCACTGGCCTACATTTTTTTGTCGTTGTAGATTTTTCCATATTAATCTTCTTCGGCTTTGCCCCCGCTGCAGCGGCAAAGTCCATTTTCTTTTTTTTTTTTTCTTTCTTTTCTTCAACTTTTTCCTTTGTTAACAAGCTTATAACGACAATATTTCTCCTAGTGGTTTCTGCTATCTTCCTTTCTTCCTCATCCTCCTCCAAAACGTTCTCCACAATCCTTTCTATTTCTTCCTCTGACATGGTCGAAGTGCTCGCCATCTCACTGGTCGAAGTGCCTGCCATTTCACAGGCGTTTCCCCAACGGGGCAACACAGTAAAAGTTCAACAAATGTTCAACAATAATTATTCAACAAAAGAACAGCAATTCAAACAGAAAACAACAAAACTTCACCACTCCAACTCTGCAACGCACGGTACCAAATCCAAAAACCAAGAGACTCGCCCGCAGTGTTGCTGGAATTCGACGAACTGCCACCAGTAGTCGAGCTAAGAGACTTGGAGCCTTTCATGAGGTATTAAAAAGGGGGAAGAGTAAAATTGTTTTGTTTGAAAACAAGGAAAGAACAAAGGAAAAAAAGAAAAACAAAGGAAAAAAAGAAAAACAAAGGAAAAAAAGGAACAAAAAAGACAAAAACAAAGTAAGTGTTTCATGGGAAAAAAAGAGGGAAGAAAAAGATGATTAAGAAAAAAAAACAAAAGAAAAAGTGAACGATGGTAAATAGTGTGTATATAAACGTTCAAATGGTACTGCATGGGAATGGGGCCCATGTAGCCATTTCATTTCTTCATTTTTATATAACATCTCATTATCATTCGTTTTATGTTTTTGTTCCCATTGTGGTGTTGTGTCTGTCCTTGTAGTTTCCCCCTCTGTGTTGTGGCCGTAGTGCCAAATAAAGAAAGGAATTGACCGTCGAATTTCAAAGTTGCGTTTGTGTTTTTGGCTGAAAAGGTGTGTTGCGTGTGAATTATTTGAGCATTATTGAAAATTGTTAAAGAATATTGTTATTTATTATTGTTGAACGTTTTATGAATATTTTGAAAATTTTTATACTACCCATTGTTGGACATGGAAACAGCCAGCTACGCTGCGGCAGCAGACAAGAGCCTGTCTGCCGACACAATGCAGATGACTGAAGCAAACTTTGATATTAACAAAGTAATGAAACATAAGAAATTTATTGTGAAAGAAGGAGATTGCCTTCGAGTGACACCCCCGAAAGAAGACACGCAACGAGCGGAGAAGAAAATAATAGTGTACAGGACACTAAACTTTGATAGAGATAGAAGTAGCGGCAACAGAAGACATAGAAGAATGTCTAAGTCAAGTAAAAGAAATGATGACTTTCTACTCAAGAGGGAGGAAATATGGCACAGTGGAGGTGAGATTTAAAAGCGAAGAAGAAGCGAAAAAGCACTGCACTGTGGCCTTGAGAACAGCAAGGTGGGCACTCTTGCTGGAAGACGTGCTGCAAGGATAAAAATAGGCACAGTGCCCCCGGAGATGAATGAGGAATGGCTGTTGGCAGCTATTATCTTCAACTGTAACGAGAAAAATCTTTTAAAGCATTTTGAATATATCAAGAGGGAGGGAGATTGCCTACGTGTTACTCCACCAAAGGAAGCTGTAGAAAGAGCAGAAAAGAAAATTATTATTTATAAAACATTAAATGTGACAATGAAGAGGATAGAGGTAGCAGAGGTGGATGACATTGAGGAAATTAAAGACATTGAGGAAATTAAAGACATTGAGGAAATTAAATGAAATTAATGAGGTAACAATGTTTTACGCGAGAGGCAAGAAATATGGTACAGTGGAGGTGCGTTTTAAAAGTGAAGAGGAAGCGAAGAGATCCTCCACTGTACCCCTGAGAACAGATAAGTGGACACTCTTGCCTATTTACTGCAGCAGAAGAGCAACAAGAGTGTTTCCCGAGTTAGAGGAAGAATGGATAGTAGCAGCAATAATATTTAATTGCAAGGAGGAGGTGGAAATCGTCGAGGTTGAAAAGTCGAAGAAGATCAACTGTGGAGTTATGGGTTAGAAATTTTAACCCATAACTCCACTGATCTACACAACATTGCAGAGGAGTTGGTGCTCCCCGATGACACGCGACTGAGAGTCGTGGTGGAAGGGAGGCCACCCGTGTGCTATAAATGCAGAAGTAGGGGACACATGCAGTCAAAGTGTCCCCTAAGAGAAGTACAGATGGAGGAAGCAGTAGCGAGTGAGGAAGTAGCGGTGGAAGAAGAAAAAAAAGGAAAAGGAAAAAAGGTGGAGGAAACAGCAACAGAGAGAAAGAGAGCACGAATAGAATCGCCGCCAAAAAGCCCTAAAAAAAGGGAAAAAGAAAACAGCGGAGGAAAAGGAAACCATAGAGAAAACCATAGAGAAGCGAACTCAAGAACCTGAGAATGCATATAAATATATAAGAGATCCAGCAAAAGCGGCGAAAATTGATGAGTGGGAGGAGAGAGTGCAAAAGATGGAATATGTATGGCTAAATGTAAATCCTAACGGAAGAAACTTGAGAACGATTATGTATTATACCAAAGAAATGGAGATAGAGAAGAGGATATCGAAAATAAAAGGGTTAATAAGAGTGAAATTGGACCCAGAGATGTTTGAAGAATATGAAAAAGCAGTACTGGTAGAGATTGATAAAGTGGAGAAGTTTAAAGTGTTGTTCCCTGAAAAAATTACAGCAAGACGAATTATACAGTTCTATATTTAAGAGATGAGGAATTATTTACATTATTTACATTATCTACATTTGACGGATATTCGTTCTCATCTTGTTTGTTGTTAACACAACGTTTCGGCTGATATACCCTCCAGCCTTCGTCAGGTGTCTTGGGGAAATTTCGAACCTGGGTTCTCATTCCTATCGATGTTACTATTATTATTATTATATTATTATTATTATTATTATTAATCAGGTCGCTGCCGTGAATCGAACTCGGAACCTTGGGGTTAGTAGCCCGCGCTCTTAACCGTCAAATGTAGATAATGTAAATAATGAAAAATAATAGATTTATAAGCCTTAAAATTCACCCCCATAACTGCCCACGGGCATATGGCGTAGTGGTTAAGAGCGCGGGCTACTAACCCCAAGGTTCCGAGTTCGATTCACGGCAGCGACCTGATTAATAATAATAATAATAATAATATAATAATAATAATAGTAACATCGATAGGAATGAGAACCCAGGTTCGAAATTTCCCCAAGACACCTGACGAAGGCTGGAGGGTATATCAGCCGAAACGTTGTGTTAACAACAAACAAGATGAGGACGAATATCCGTCAAATGTAGATAATGTAAATAATGTAAGACGAATTATATGTGCGTTACGAGAATCTGCCCAATATTGTTACGACAGTGGATCTGATGGAACATATAACAAACGAAGAGTAAAAAAATTAAAAGCTATATTAAAAAACTGCATAAAAAGAACAGTTAAATGAATCGGCGAACTTTGAGGGGCTCGTAAGCCATTTCATCCTTTCATTGTAAATATTTCATTTCATATTCATCATTCGTTATATGTACCCCACGTTTTGTGTTGTCTGTCCTTCTAATGTCCATTCTATGTTGGGGCTTTATACCCAAATAAAGATAGTAGTTGTCCATCGAAATTGAAAGTTGCGTTGGTGATTTTGGTTGGAGGAGATCGTTGCGTGCGGTGAGTTGAATTATTTGTGCATTGTCGAAAATTGTTAAAGGATATTGTTATTTGTTATTGTTGGACGATTTTTTTTTAATTATTGTACTACCCATTGTTGGGTATGGAAACAGCCAGCTATCTGTCGACGCAATGCAGATGACTGAAATTAAAATTGATATTAACAAAGTAATGAAACATAAGAAATTAATTGTGAAGGAGGCAGATTGCCATCGGGTGACACTGCCGAAAGAAGACACGCAACGAGCGGAGAAGAAAATAATAGTGTACAGGACACTAAACGTTGAAACAAAGAAAATAGAGGTAGCAGCAACAGAAGAAATAGAAGAATGTCTGACCCAAGTGAAGGAGAGGACAACCTTCTAGGCAAGAGGGAGCAAATACGGCACAGTGGAAGTGCGATTTAAAAGCGAAGAAGAAGCGAAAAAGCACTCCACTGTGACCTTGAGAACAGCAAGGTGGGCACACTTGCCAACCTACTGTGGAAGACGTGCTGCAAGGATAAGAATAGGCACAGTGCCCCCAGAGATGAATGAGGAATGGCTGTTGGCAGCTATTATTTTCAATTGTAAAGACGAGGTGGAGGTCATAAGAGTCGAGAGGTCCAGAGAAATCAACTGGTGGAGTTTTGGATTAGAAGTTCTAATCCATGTGACCCTACCATATTTACACAACATTGCAGGAAATTGCGAAGAAGCCACCCACAGCAAGAAGAAACATAGACGTTAAAAGCTTGTTAACCAAAGAAAAAGTAGAGGAAAAAGAAGAAGAAAAAGGAAAACAGAAAATGGACTTTGCCGTGGTAGCAGAAGCAAAGCCGAAAAAAAATAAACATGGAAAACTTTCAGAAACATAAGATATGTTAGCAAGGGAGGGAAACGAAACAAGATTATTACCTCCAAAACAGATGTTAGAAAATGTGGAAAAAAGAAACAATTGTTTACAAGACGTACAAGGTAAAGGAGAAGAGGATTGAATATGTAGTGGAAAATAAGATTGAAAAGTGCCTAAAACCAATTTGGCACAAAATTCAATATCTGACCAGAGGCAAAAAGTACGCAACAATAGAAGTCAGAATGGAGTCGGAAGAAGAAACGAGACTCCATTCTATAAGTCCGTTGACAACGGACTTATATATATATGGGTATATATATCTGCCCATATATATGGGTAGGAGGACGTCGAGAATTAATATTAGAGGGATTCCCCTGAGATGGACCCTGAATGGCTGGTCTCAGCCGTGATAAACGGTTTAGAGGAGAAAATAAATGTCTTAGAGGCGGAAGTGCTGGAGCCTCGTAACTGGCACGGCCAAGATATAAAAATTTGGTCAGCCAAGCGGAACAAGCCACACTGGATGAAATTACCGAAACCATCGTGGTTGGTGAGACCCGAATGGCTGTTATGGTGGAAGGGCATCAGCCACGATGCTTCCAGTGTAGCAAAAAAGGCCACCTCAGGGTGGACTGCAAAAAAGAAGAGGAAAAAAATAAGAAAGAAGAGATGGCGAAGGAGACAGTGGAGGGCGAACCCGCGGTGGCAGCTCAACTGACTCCGGTACCAGAAAGAGCGGATAGATGGAAGATAAATATAACTAAAAGAAAGCATAAAACAAATACAGTTGAAAAGGAAAAAGAAAATATAGAACACAAAAAAGTTAAAAAACATGAAACAAAAAAGCAAAAGCGGCAAAGTGTTACATGCCAGTTCGCAATTCAAATACACTTTTGATAAACAGAATTGCGGCTGAACACAGTGAAAAAATCACAAGCGAACAATTCAATTTCCAATGAATCGAAATATATAAAGTTGAGGTTAAAACCTACAATATTCTTTCAAATGACTTTCGTAATGATGTAGGCCCTCTAAGATGGGACCTGTCTGAAAAGATATTTGAGGGCCTCATCAACATGACTCCACGAGCTCGAGAAAAACATAAAGAGGCGGG
>NC_068990.1:50888204-50890363 GCF_001194135.2 Octopus bimaculoides
GTTGTCATATGTGAGAAGAGTACAGCTATCAGCTGAATCGATTCTAAAAATCAACCCACCGGATTTCCTCAAGGATGAAGGTAAGAATTGTTTTCTCATAGTAGTAGCAATTGCGAAAGAGGTGATTTGGAAGTCGAGAATGAAAGATTTTGTGACAGACTGCTTCATATCTGGCCTTGACTTGGTAAATGTTTTTACGTTTCACCTGAAAAGAAAGGTGGGGATGGAGTGTGTTTCAAAAACGACGGACGTGTGTTGCACGCATGTTGGGAGTGAAAGGCCCTGCGTGAGCATGTCATAACGGAAATGTAAGGTGTCGGTTAAAAGGGCAGGGCTCGTGGGGTCGGAGCAAATCTGTCTTCTTTTAACCTCATATTGTCCTCATTGTCTGTTAATGCTTTTTGTGCCCCATTCGATGTTATCATGTTTTCAAAATTTTAACTCATTCAATGCATGTGATCCCCAGATCATATTGTACTGCCCCCTCTGTGTTCGTCCCTTATGGACAATAATAAAATCTAACGAAGATAAAAGGTGTGATTAGAGTAAGATTGGAACCAGAATTGTTTGAACCAGTGAGAAAGCAGTGTTGTTGAAAACAGAGAAGATACAAAAAATATGTGGAGCGTTCCCGGAATTAATTAACCATACGGATATATATGTTCGATATGAGAATCTACCCAGTGTGATTGTGAGAGAGGATCTGCTTGAACATATAACAGATGAATGATAAAAAAAAAAGGTAAGAGACTGTATAAAAGAACAGTAAAATGGAACTGCGATCTTTGTTGGGCTCGTAAGTCATTTCATCCTTTCATTATAAATATTCCATAACATATTCATTATTCGTTATATGTACCCTACGTTTTGTGTTGTCTGTCCTTGTAATGTTCATTCTATGTTGGGGCTTTATGCCTAAATAAAGATAGTGGTAGTAGACGAGTGGTGAGTTGTGAAAATTGATTTTTGAAACTGTTATTGAAATTGTTGCTGTTGTCGTTGGATTTATTGATCGAACTATTGTTGAATTTGTTTTTTCTACCCATTGTTGGGCATGGAAGCTAGCAGCTATGTTGTGGTGGCGGGCTTTTGCCCGCCACCCAACATGTTGCAGCTAAGGCAAGTTGAGACGGAAGGAAGAGTTTTTAAGGAATACAACTGACTAATTGTGAAGGAGGGAGATTGCCTCCGCTTAACACCACCAGCCGACGTGTTACAAAGAGCGGAGGAAAAAAAGAATAGTTTACCGAACATTCAACACGGAAACCAAAAAGATTGAAGTAGCGGAAATCGAAGAAATTGAGGAATGTTTACAAGAGATTAAAGCAGTAACATTTTGCTCGAGAGGAAGGAAGTATGGCACAGTGGAGGTGCGCTTCGTTAACGAGGAGGAGGCAAAAAGGCACTCCACGAGGCCTTTGAGATCAACAAAGTGGGCACTCTTACCGACCTACTGCGGGAGACGTGCCGTCAGAGTTAGGATAGGGAGAGTTAGGATAAGATGGCGGAGGAGTTGGTGCTCCCCGATGGAACCCGACTGAGAGTCGTGGTAGAGGGGAGACCGCCAATATGCTACAACTGCAGAGGTAGGGGACACATGCAAGCAAGATGTCCCCAGAAACAAGGGCAGATGGAGGTGGTAGAAGCGAAGAGGGAAAAGGAGAAGGAAGCTGCGGTAGACAGGAAAAGAACGAGAATGAAGTCTCCACCAAAGAGTCCCAAGAAAAGAAAAGCGGAGACAAAGAAACAAGATACTGTGGAAAAAGATAGTATGGAGATTGGAACGTAGGAACCAGAGCCAACAACAAACAGGAGGAAAAAACCGAAGAGCAAAGAGCGAGAGAGAAGAAGCTTGACGAGTGGAAGGAGAAAGTAAGGAGGAGGGAGGAATGTGTAGCACAAACAGGGCAGATTGCTGGACGAAATATAAGAACAATGTCAAGATACAATCAGGATATTGAGATCGAAAAGAGATTAGCAAAAATGAAAAATCTAATAAGAGTCAAACTGAATTACGAGATGTTCCAACCCGATGAAAGAGCGATATTATTGGAGGAAGATAGAAAGGAATGACTGATGGGTTATTTGGAACCAGAATCAGACCTACCGGGATATATCCGTATATATATAAGATAAGATGTGTGTGTGTGTGTGTGTGT
>NC_068990.1:50890643-50896271 GCF_001194135.2 Octopus bimaculoides
AGGAGAGAGAGAGAGAGAGAGAGAGAGAGAGAGAGAGAGAGAGAGAAAGAAATAGTGTGTTTGTGACAGGGGGAGCTACAGAGTGTTTGCTAGCGTCTAACAAAAAATGGAAACAAAAAGTGGGAAAGGGAGACAGAAAGCGTCTAAGGAAAGAAAATTTCTCTAACCAAGACAGAGTTTGTTTGCCAGCGTCTAACAAAAAAAAAGGAACGAAAAAGTGGAAGAGGGAGACAGAAAGCGTCTAACGAAAGAAAATGTAGGTAAGGAAGACAGAGTAAGTGTAAAATGTAAAATGATTTTTTTTCTTAACATGAGATATAGTTTCAAGTATAGGATGTTTTTGAAAGACACTATATTCTATAATGAGATTATATACACTTTATCACACAATAATTAAAATATATTTATTTTAAATCATTTATTTATTTTAAATCGTTCATCTTTCTCCCCCTCTCACTCTCACACACACGCACATATACTACTTTGGGAACGAAAGAGTTTTGTTCATATTTCACAACAACTATGAAACAAAAAGGTATGTAACAATTTGTCAGTTACCCTCCCCCAACCTGTTTTTCGGACCACAAAAAGGGTTTGGTAATTTTTCAGATTAACACCCGTACGATTTCCACTAGGGTGTTACGGTTAGGGTTTTAGGCTTTAGGGTTAAGGTTAGTGTTAGTGTTAGTGTTAGGGCTAGGATTAGGGTTGGTGTTAGGGTTACGGTTTTAGGGTCAGGGTTGGGGTTAGGGTTAGGGTTAGAGTTAATCTAGAAGGGACAGGCCCCTTATTTTTTGGTTAAGGCTGTTGGTAAGTTTTCCTAAGTTACTCCAATCCAGATCCCCAGTGCAAACCTTCAGATCAACCTTCTCCTATGCAGATCTAATGCAACTTTAAAAAAAAACAGTCAATGAGTGGAAAAAACCAATAAACTGATTCCTTATTGGATTTCTCAATCCAGCAAACCATTTTCAGCCAAACCAATTTCAACGGATTTCACTCAAATCTGATGTCGATGTTACTTATTTTGGTTTGAAATAAAGCACTTGATCGCTTAATAATCCAGCTTAATCCCGGGCAGCGCCGGGCTATACTGCTAGTATACAATATGACAGTTTACCCATTGTGATGGAATTAGAGAACCTCAAGGAATACATAACAGACAAAAGAGACTGATAATTAATATGTATAATTAGAACAGTAAAATGAAACTGCGAACTTCAGTGGGGGAGGGCTCGTAAGTCATTACATCCTTTCATTGTTAAATATTTCATTTCGTAATTCATCATTGGTTTTATGTACCTCACATTTTGTGTTGTCTATACTTGTAATGTCCCCTCTTTTTAAGGCTATATGCCGCAATAATGAAATCAGTTGAGTAGATGTCATCCGAACGTGCGATATAACAAAAACTAACCATCTCAATTTGATGACAGTCATGGCAAAATTAAATCTCACAGAAACTAAAAGTGTTTGGAAGTCAAATGGTTGACCAGTGGTTTCAACAGTATTTTAATAATGAAACAACTAGCACCAATAGAGGTCTTTGACATAACTGTGATCTCCAAGACAAGGAGCATCATATTTTGGGTGGTGAGTCTTGTGTGGCTGCAATATTTTGGATGGTTTAGTTTACGAAAGTAGCATTATCATTGCTGTAAACTTGAGCAAATTTTTCAGTTGCTCGGTTGAATAATTTAGAACTGACTATGTTTACTGATTCGTAGCAATCTTTCTCTCTGTCTAGTATGTCCACTAGCTTTCTGTTCATGGTGACATTGTTCAGACATACACTTTACTTTTTCGGTTGCAGAGATATGTTGGATCATATTGTAAAAAGGATTAAAATAAATGCGAGAAATGAACGAATTTATCTGACAACCCACTATTTTAGGAACTGCATCTACAATTATTCACACATACACAACCATCTTGTTAACGAAAATTCCAGATCTCTTTTGGAATGAAAATCTTGTTAAAGCCTGTCTGTTAACATGGAATACTTTAAGTTGTAGTTTTATCTTAACTTTATTGTGACTTTTATCCAACAAACATTTCCGTAATCTTTTATGCATTTATTATTTTTTATTTATTTTGTTCACTACCTTAGATAATAAAAATTAAGTAATTTTTTAACTTTTTAATTAATTATAAATCCCATCACACAATTCAATTCCTTTGATGAAGCTAGTTTTAAAACATCTTAGCAGGGTTTTTTTTTAATACAGTTGCTTATTGTAATCTTGTAGTTATTGTCATTACGGTTTTGAACATTGGCATTGAACATATTCAACAATTAAAGATGTCGGCCAAATTACCCAATTTCCAAAAATTCTCTTAATAGCTTCTTTAGTTTCAAAATCCGTTTTGAATGTTTTTCTATGGACAGTCAGCAAACCTCCGAGTACAGAATTAAATCTCAGTGTTTTGACATCCATTTCTTTTATATAGTCCACAGTCTCATCTAGAACCGAAATCTCAATTCTTTCTAAATGCCCAGAAAAGGTTTGGAAAATATCTTGTGATGTGTTTTCTTTTAATTCCATGCAAAATAGAAATGAGTGGATTGTTTCATTTTAATTAATCTGATACAGGTAACAGGTTGTGTTTTTGATAAATGTTGAATATAAATAAATTCTTCCTATTTTCGGAAATACAATTCTTTATGTCAATTTTTACAAAATGTATTACTAGGAAAAAGAATCTTCGAAATCATTTACTGAGCAGTATTACCGAAAACATTTTCACAATCAGACTAACTGTACGCTGACTTATTTTTTCAGCTATTGTATGTTTATTTATCTGTTAAGCAATCAGTTGGGGTACTTGTTGTAAAATGCAGTATGCATCTTATCTGAGACTGACATTTGTTTTTGGAAATATGATCTTTTGCATCTCTACTCTTCATTCTTGCTTGTCAGATGTACAGGTTTTGACTGTGTAAGTTGCATAGGACCATATTGGAATTTGAAGATTCACCAGGGTTCAAGCACATAGGCCAAGATAATTTTCACCTATGATCCATGAAAAACCGAGGCTCATGTGAATATCAACATATTGTCAATGAACATTTTTTAAAACATGCCTGGAACTTTTGGAAATTAGATTTTGGAAGTTTGCTATTGATTTAGAATTTAACAAATCTTCAGCATTCTGTTCTAATGACATTCTGGTCTACTGATGTCACTTTGAAACAATATAAAACAAGACAAACACGACAAAAATTATTCGTAACACTTGGCATAAACGTTACAAATATATGCAATCGTCCTCGAATCGACCCGTCAGACTTATTATCCTCCCACACCATGCCTATATGCTGCGTCATGTCATTCAGGACCCACTGCTGTAACACATCACAATCTACGTATAAATATGAATGCACTAACCCCACCCATTATAAATAAAGCGTAAGAAGGAGGGAAAATGTTTCACAAGTATTTATAGAATTCGTAAACTTCGGGTAAAAAGCCATTAATTCAGAATAGAAAACGACGTTCACAATTGTATTTGTATGATTCTTCAAGGTAGGCGCAGGAGTGGCTGTGTGGTAAGACACTTGCATCTCAACCACATGGTTCCGAGTTCAGTCCCACTGCGTGGCACCTTGGGCAAATATCTCCTACTATAACCTCGAGTCAACAAAGCCTTGTGAATGTGGACGGAAACTGAAAAAATCCCGTCGTATATGTGTGTGTCTGTGTTTGTCCCCCTCCCACCATCGCTTGATAACCGATTTTTGTGTGTTTACGTCCCCTGACTCAGCGGTTCGGCAAAGAGGTCGATAGAATAAGTACTAGGCTTACAAATAAGTCCTAGGGTCGATTTCCTCGACTAAAGGCGGTGCTCCAGCATGGTCGCAGTCAAATTACTGAAACGAGTAAAAGAACAAAAGAATATGTCTATAACTACAATAATGATTTCAAACTTCAGCACAAAGTTAGCTATCAATAAACGGGTATTCATTGACTGGTGTCTATGTTATCTATTGCCAAGTAAAAAGCAAAGTTGACTCACAAGTTTTGTGAGCGTAGGATTTAACTAAACACAGTTAACCTCGTGCGCTACCTCCAACTCACTAATACCAGCTGTACTAAGAGATTTAATCATTTCTGTGGTAATTTATGAAATTATGGTACTCATACCTTTTTCGCATTCTTTATTAATAAATGCATCTCTGCATACAGTATCATAGTAGAAACAAAATGCCATAAGTTTATTATCTCCCATTAAGATAGCAATGATTTTTTTCAACTGTCCATGGTGAAATAAGAATTTGGTCCTAGTCCCTACTGTTTACTTAATCTATGAAATCCCAAACACTGATATTTGTCACTGCAATGAATATTGTTCTTTGAACTTGTCACTTTTGCTTCGTGACAAACACAATTATTCAATCCAGCAATCTATCTAAAACTTGCCCTTCTCTGTTCGAATATTATCCTTCTTCCGAACTCGGCACCAACCAATACAGAGGTTGAGAAAACCTACTTACGTTACCACTTTATTCCAGGTCGGGTATTTCAACTGGACATCAACCTTCAATGTTTTAGGAGTTATTTTATCTGTCTCTACCACACGTTCGACCACCATTAACACGCATATCAGAGACATGCACTCTTCCACTGCGAAAGAAAAGAATAAATCTTCAAAGATTACTTAAAATTGATATTGAATATTTGTAACTAGTATTTTTCCCTGGCATAATATTTGTAATTTCATTTATGATGTATTTGCATTTTAATTTTCATAATTTGGTAATTTCTACGTAAAATACTATTTTGAATAATAATGATTAAATCAGTAAGATTAAAAATCACTAAATTTTGTTACTAGGAAATTATTTTTTCCAAAGATTTATATTTTCTTTCCAAACATGCTCAATAAATTACTGCTTTCATCTAAAATTGAAGCAATAATTTTGGTACTTGTCGTTTTAGTCAAATCTAAACATAACAATCACTTTTAAATTTTGATGTTTTCCTATTGATGAAAATATTGGCTTTTAGAATCTGTATTTAATGTAAAATCCTTGCAGATTAATAAGATATGCTTACTGTTGTTTATCAAATGTTTTAACACAGTTCGTATAAGCAACTAATTTAATATTTTTCACAAAAAAGGCAAACAGTTACTAAGTTGCATCATTCATAAAATTAAAAAAATACTTAACAAAAAGTATTTTGCAAGTATTTTTAATGCAACTAACTCTTAAAAGAGTAAGGTCAGAAGAACCGAGATAAAACATCCATCATAGATAAAGAATTCTGAGTTTGTACAATGTGATATTGAGATATTGTGCATTGAAAAAATATTGAAGCATTATTTTATACTTTTACTAGCTGTTTTTCCCGGTTTCACTCGGGCAGTGTGGTGTATTTGGTTAAAGGCTATTTCCTATGTATATTTTGAATAATAAAAAGAACTAAAAATAAAAAGAACAAAAATTCCAAAAACAAAAAGAACAACCCAAAAACAATACGATGCTAAGGATTTTGCGGGTCGATATTGTAAAACTAACTTCACGTGTGTACCCATAGCCCCATGTAGTCACGGAACTTTATTTGTGGTATAACCTCGCCTTAAAAGAAAAATATATGGTAGTGCGGTTGTTGTATTGGCGACACA
>NC_068990.1:50896350-50898817 GCF_001194135.2 Octopus bimaculoides
TTGAAATTATCTTTTTTCTGTGCCTCCGATTAAAATTTTCGAAAAACAAACCCAACCACATTACTTGGAAAAAAATAATCTTTATTGTGCTGGTTTTTCGTAAAATTTCGCGCATGGGAAAGGCAACAAAATCGCCCCTCCCCACTTTGAATGGGATATTCCTATCTTAAAAAGTAATAATCGATTATCTCGGTAACCATGGGAGTTGGAGGGCAATAAAAATCTCCTGAACATGAGCGGACCATGCTGCCGCTCTGTGCTGAATTTCACGCGATTCCACTGCACCGTTCTCGAGTCAATCTGCCGACACTCAATCAATTAATCAATCAATCATTCAAGCAATCAAGAACACTGCAATTTATAGTATAGACAAGAGAGAGGGCAAGGATGAAACTGAGAGTGAAACGAGAAAACTAATGCGATTTAGATTATCAAGGCAGAAACACCTCTACATGAATAATTAAAGTATTGCAAAATGTCGAATCCAAGAGCAATAAAGTAACACAGCATGATGGATGCACTGTATTCCAAAACGTTCAAAAGTATCCTGCGAAATCTTTGGAACAACGATTTTTATAGCGTAAATTTACGAGATAATTATTAGGGAATTCAATAGTTGGATTAAATTTCAAATCAAAGGTAGAATGGTATAATTAAAAATTTAGTACAGCATATTTAAATTTGTGATGTAAATCGATTCTCTGCTGGTTGGAAACTGCAATTCTATTGCTACATCGGAAGTACACCGAAAATATTGAAATCAATGTTGTTGAACTCAGAGCTTCCCATAGGATCGTTCTTTTGTTAACTTCTGCGCAATAGTGGCTTTCATGCAGAAATATTTCACATACTTTGTGAACGAGATATAAATCAAGATATAGGTTGAGAACAATTAACTTCTTAATAACATATAATAGCTTTTGTGAAGAACTACGTGATGATTATGATATCTGTCAAAATTTGTGCCGTTTTATATTTAAGTGTGTGCTGTCAATTCCTACCGCAAAAGATTTTTCTGGGACTATCTCTTATATTAACCTATAAAATTATAGATATCAGTAGACTGTTATTTATCTGTTTCCATAACAACCTATACATTTGTTGCCTTTTGAGCTCATCACGTGTTAAAACTTTCTTTTTCTAATTTTCATACAAAACATACCTTAGAGTTAGCTTGTTAAAATATATATATTCGTGACAGAGGCAGCATTAGTATCAAGAGTAAATATTTATTCCCACTCAAATGTGGATGTTCTGTTAGGACAAACTTTACTGCGGTATTTATCATGACAGAAACTCTGATAGGCTTGTTTGTTTATATCACGCTTGTTTGTTTATATCACTAGTGGAGAGATAACTTCCCATCAACTCTAGCGCCGAGACCACTAGATCACGTGATTTTGATCATTCTTGATCTCCTTGGTAATAGACACTCGGCCGCTAGAGATAGCGGTGACTTATCTCTCCGTTAGCGATATATAGAAAATCAGTACCAGAATAGGCACTAGTGTTGCGATTAGCCAGTTAGCTTGATAAAAAATATATATATATTAGCGATACTCCGGCCGAGCATCTATGACCGAGGAGATCAAGAAAGATCGAAATCATGTGATCTGGCGGCCTCGGCGCTGCAGTTGGTTGGAATCTGTCGATATAAACAAACAAGCGTTCATTCTGCACTAAAATCCTATATGAAAGTTTCTCTCATGGTAAATGACGCAATAAATTTTGTTCTAACAGAACATCCGCGTTTAAGTGGAAATAAATATTCCTTAGAATGTTTCATTCAGAAAATATACTTATTTTAGGCATGTTCTAATATATTAATCTCTATAGTCACGTACACTACATTAATCAGTTTCTTCTCATCGTTCCGAGCACAAGAATTGGGGAAGTTATCTCTTTTACCTACAAGTAGAGTCGTTTCTTTTCAGGAAACGCATTGAGTTATAAACTTATTAATTCCATGGTATCTGAAATACGATTATAATTACGTCTTCCACTTTGAAACACTGTGGTGTTGTTGATTTGAATGAAATGGTTCACTAAGATGCGATACATTTCTAGAATATTTCGATATAACGAAAATATATCCCGACTTCACCCTGATACTTTATAAGCTATGATATTTGTGTCTTCCTGTACACTATTTACTGTGTAACTGAAATGATTATAATTTGAAAGTAGTCAGTGTAAAAAACAAAAATAATTTTAAAGACTTTATAGAATATAATTTTATTTTAAAAAATATTCTGACTATTGGTAATGGAAAATATATAATCATTCATTCGACTTGTTGTCGTTACTATTTTAAACACACTAGATACTCATTTCTTGCAATGTATTAAACCAGCAACCTCTGCTGTTTTTGCTGGAATGTACGCGGAAACCATTATCTATCTTTTCCCACTTCATATTCACAAACTCTCTCTCTCTCTCTCTCTCTCTCTCTCTCTCTCTCTCTCTC
>NC_068990.1:50900944-50902005 GCF_001194135.2 Octopus bimaculoides
TATGTTTACCACCTAAATAAATGTTGTTTAAGTTGTTTAGTCTGGAGTTCAGCGTTCCGTCAATTTCTTTAATTTTATAGTAGAAAGTCAGGTATACAATCTAAAGATGTATAACCCACTTTCTACTAAATATGTCTATGTCGTTTGTGTTTATAAGAAATACTTGTTTGTGATATAACCCTTTTAAAGTGTCAACAATTTTCCTGCATCACTGTACATTCGATTTCTGAAAATAGACAAATCAACAGCATTAACCCCCACCCCTCTACCACCAACAACATCACCACCACAACTACTATTACTGCTGCTACTATTACTATTATTACTACTACCATCGCCACTTCTATTATCTCCTAAAGCAAAAACGTCACAAAATAGACAACAAAAATATAAATAAATCTGCGCACACAAACCAATATAAATCAGGAATAATTTTTAAATTAAAAGCTAATAACTAGGTTATAGAAAGAATCTAGAAATCAATAAAAATAAATAATTTGGGGAAAATTCCACAAAAAAGAAAACAAAAATATGAAAAGTTATGAAACAACAAAGAGAAAAGTAAATGAAAACATAGAAAGCCATTATTGACATCTGCAGACAAACAATCCCATTAAGATATTCCCTATAACAGTTTTTTCTCTAGTTGTTTACATACAGCTCAACCAATCAGAACTACGACATAAATTCCTTGAATAAGATGACCCAAATAAAATTTGGGTCATGTGAGGTACAGTTTAATTTGACTAGCTACGAGGACGTCACTTTTATAGGAGGTGTATTGCCGGTACTGTTATGTTTCCCTCGGGTGACTCGCAGAGATAACACAACGAGTTATACAATTTAATTATTACATTTATTGTTCAATTACATACAAAGAACGCACTCACCCAATGTTCGTTATGAATAAACAAAAGTCATGTCCGCCATATATATATCAATGACATTTTACTACGACAGTCCCACAAGACAACAACAATGAAACAATGAACTAAGACGAACCACATGACACACGGAACGTCAGACGAATTACATATCTAACAGTCCATATAACAGGTACT
>NC_068990.1:50905886-50909627 GCF_001194135.2 Octopus bimaculoides
GTACTGTTATGTTTCCCTCGGGTGACTCGCAGAGATAACACAACGAGTTATACAATTTAATTATTACATTTATTGTTCAATTACATACAAAGAACGCACTCACCCAATGTTCGTTATGAATAAACAAAAGTCATGTCCGCCATATATATATCAATGACATTTTACTACGACAGTCCCACAAGACAACAACAATGAAACAATGAACTAAGACGAACCACATGACACACGGAACGTCAGACGAATTACATATCTAACAGTCCATATAACAGGTACTATAGAAGTAACGTTGCAAAATGAACAGACAAATTAGACTTAGTCAGGATTAGAATACAGTTGTAGGTTGTAGATAAAAAGAACCCCAATTAAATCATAAAATTGAAAAGGTAGGATAAATACTATGGGAGGTTAAATATTCCTGTGTAGGGGTACCCATTTCCAGGTATTAAACTATGGTCTATTAACAAGTAAAAGGGTTATTGACAAATATATATTGATAAAATTAAGGAAGGGAACTTTCTGAAGTTGGTAACGAGTCTGTGATGCAGAATTAGTTTACCTAGCGGTTCTTTTTATAGTTTCCCTTCATATAACAAAATACTATTGAAATTAATTGATAGCAGAACGTTTTCTCTCCTTATATTTTCCTCAAATACTAGAGCTATCTTAAATATTGAAACGCTTCACTAGAGGAATGAAAAACAATGAGAATCTTGTTGTGGTGTGATCTTAGAACGTACAACAACGATACTAAACATCAAATAAAACTTAAAACAGAAGTTTCGTTTTGGTTACACCATTACTCAAATACCTTTAGTAGCACAGTGTTCGTGATTTAAAGTTGACTAATGACTAAATAGTTGAGGTGCAATGGCCCAGTGGTTACGGCGGCGGACTCGCGGTCGGAGGATCGCGGTTTCAATTCCCAGACCGGGCGTTGTGTGTGTTTATTGAGCGAAAACACCTAAAGGTCCACGAGACTCCGGTAGGGGGTGAGGGTGGCGACCTCTGTTGTACTCTTTCGCCCCAACTTTCTCTTACTCTTTCTTCCTGTTTCTTGAGTAAAAGCCGCGATGGACTGGCATCCCGTCCAGCTGGGGGGGGGGGGACACATACGCCATAGAAACCGGGAAACCGGGCCCATGAGCCTGGCTAGGCTTTAAAAGGGCGCAAAAAAAGAAAATGACTAAATAACACTCGGAATAACTGGACGACAGTCAAATCGAAGAAAATGTAAATATCATCATCATTATACTCATCGTAATTGTCATCGACGTCAACATCATTATCATCATCATATAAAGTGAATATTTAATTTAACAATATCCTTAGAGCAACAAAGCCAGAAAAATATCATGAAGGTTCGCTCCTTCTATTAGCAAGAGTGTTAGGTTAAATATAGCTGGAAACTTCTTAACGTCGTTTAAACAATATCCTCCACCAACAGTTATTACGAAATGTTCAATAATACGGCGTAAAGAACTAGATATATCTATATCTAGTATTTAAGAAATCTTAACTAATTGTTCAAAGTAATCATAAATCAAAGAGTTAGCGCGACCCATCACACTAGTGCAGCCACAATTACATTAAACCTTGTCCATACAATGGCATTGGTATCACAGAAGTAGTAGCTTACCGAGCGAAGGTATTAGATAGAAATTACATAAGCCTGATAGAAATTACATAAGTCTAATGGAAAATACATTTAAGAGTACGAACAATGTAAAATTTCTACATCACAATTTCTGTACACCTTGAGTCTGAAGCAGGAAATAACTCCATTATAATTTAGTCCATAATCATCCAGAAACGCTAGATGTCATATAGATTACGTCATATGTAAACAAACATAAGTTTGTTTTTGAAGCGTTGAAATGCATTGTAGAACAAGTTTAGCTTAAAGGGTAGAGCACTCCAACTGGATATTGGGGGGGGGGGGGTTCGATCTTCATGGCTGGTTGCCGGCAATTTTTTCTGCTCTTAAAAGGATTTTATCATTTATATATACTGTTCAGAATTTACATGTTGAAAAAATATGTCTTTCATTAACGTGAATGAAACTGTGCAGCACATCTTGGAAGTACCACCAAATAATGCCTGCTCACCGCAAACAATGACTATGATAAGTGATGTATTGTATGAATATAATCCGTATGTTGAAGTGTACAATACAATCCATGCCATCAACAAGAAGAGCACTAAAGAACAAGAGAAAATCGTTAAGATTTAGAAGTGGATTGGATATCAAATGCTACAATTTACCAACTACCAATGAAACAGCTGTTGCTTTTGTGGAGATAAATTGCGCATCACCTCCACAAAGAGATATTTTAATCTGCCCTAAAAACCATCCTCCTGAGAAAATACCATATACTTCATACCACTTGAACCCCATGACCTACCCTTGATTGTTTCCACATGAATTCAGGTAGCATAGTGGCATGCAGCATGCAGAAGAATGCAGGATCCATATCCACAATAGACTGACTGTGCAGGAGTATTACATATAGAGGAGGATTTAGTGTGATATACAAGGCAACCAAATTATTTCAGCAGTATTTCGTGTATATCTATGTGATAGTAGAGGCATGCAGGTTTCAATACCAGAGGAACAATCGAGCGAAATTGCAAGTAGATGAGTACAATGGTTTAATGGATTATCTAAACAGACAAGCAGAGGATAATGCTGAGCCTGAAATGCCAGTTATTTTGCCATCATCCTTCACTGGCTTCTCAAGAAATATGTATCCGTACTTTCAGGATGCTATGACAAGTGTTGCCAATATGGCAAGCAAGGTCTCTTCATAACTTATACATGCAACACAATATGTTCAAATAATCCGAATGAAAATGAAGCAGCAGAAAACAGACCAGATTTAGTTGTCCGGCTTTTTAAGGTTCAGCTTTCTGAAATGATACATCCTTGACATACAAGTGGTTCATGTTCACGTCATTGAGTCCCAAAAAGAGATTCCCTCATTACTATGTGTTTATCATCTTAAGAAACAAAGACAAGCTTAGAAACAGAGAAGATATTGACAGAATCGTGTTAGCAGAAATCCCTGCATTAGAAGATGATCTGGTACTACATGAGCAGGTTAAAAAGTTTATGAGCTGTATGGCTCTGGAAACCCTTCTTCCCCGTGCATGCCAAATGGGTTTTGCCAAAAGAATTATCTGAAAACTTCAGTGCAAATTGGACGGTATTCTGTGCCATTTAGTGCCTTTTTGCTTAAGAAATATCGTGCGCGTATTAATGTTGAAATTTACTCTTCTGTAAAAAGCATCAAGTACATTTTGAAATGTTTACAATGGGTATGATTGTGCATCTATAGAAGTGACTAATAATGCATTATCTAACAACGATCAGAACCAGCACAACCATGATGAAATAAGAAACTATCTTGGTGTCAGGTATGTGTCGCCACCAGAAGCAGTGTGACGTCTCTCTGAATTTAAGCTTCACAATACATTACATACATATACTCCTGGAGAACCTACAGAGAGTTTGCTTCAATGAGACAAAGAGCAGGTCGTGGAAGAAACGTAGGGATAACGAGACACGACCTTTACTGCTTGGTTCAAGCTTAATGAAGATGAAAATGTAAGGAACTACCTATATACAGAAATTCCGGAACATTATGTGATCACAAATTTGTAGTCTGCACAGCCGCGGTTGAGTAGGTTTGTGAAGCTTTCACACACACACACACACACACACACACACACACACACACACAC
>NC_068990.1:50910066-50914692 GCF_001194135.2 Octopus bimaculoides
TCATTGAGCAAGTTTGCAGTTCGACTCCAGACCACGTACATTTATGCAACTCACTCTAATATTCGCCAATGTACTTGTATAGCAATTGACCTGATCTGAGATCATGTGCTAAAACAAAAACAACTGCAGCGTGGAAGGTGCTTTGTAAGCCATTTAAAAACTCACAAAAACCGTTAGATTCACTTCAACATATAAAATTAATTTGTCAAAATATTTTCGTCGCTTTTAAACCGCTACCTGTTCACTGACAAAAGTAGCACGGAATTTTGCCAATGAAGAGGTCGCGGTTTCAAAGCGACGAAAATATCTTGACAAATTAAATTTAAATGTTGAAGTGAATCTAACGGTTTTTGTGTGTTTGTAAATGGCTTATAAACACTTTCCACGCTACAATTGTTTTTGTTTTAAAAGTTCAAAATGGATATAGGAGAAATCTTAGCGAAATGTGGCACAGAATATCCCTAGAACTGTCTAGCAAGAAACTAATTTGCTGACAGTTTTATACAAATCAATTGGAACAAGAAGTGGAACAGAGCAGACAACACACCAATAGATTGAACAATGTCTACGACCAATTTGGAAGAGCAAAACATATAGCTAGCGTGGAAATATTTAGGACTGTCGAAATGAGGTCCGCCTCAGTGGAAGATGCCAAAAAGCACTCAACAGTTACCTTAAGGAGTGATAAACACATCCCCATCCATATTTACCTTATTCAAAGGCTATTTAAAACATGAATATTAAATATACCACCAGAAATCAACATTTGCTGGTTGGTTGCAGCAGTTCTCTGACATAGAAGAGGAAATCAGTATTCTGCAGACAAAGAGAACACAGAAGTAGAATTGGTTTGGGCAGGGTATGTAGTTGTTAATACAGGTTCATCAAGAGTGTCGAGGCCATTCCGGACTTTATAATCCTACATGATGGCACAAAGCTTCACGTGGCTATTGAGAGCTGAAGGCTGAGATGTCACCTGTGTGGGGATACAAATCACCTCAAAGCCTTTTGCCCACAGTAAAGGAAATCAATACTCCTGCCGACACTATCACTACCACCACCGCCACAACAACAAAAACAACAACAGCATCAAAAACAGCTGGACTGAAACTTACAGCAGCAGCAACAATTACTGCAGCACCCACAGGGGAAACAGGGTCACCTACTCATTAACTCTAATTCACTAAGTTTCGATATCAGTGAAGCCAGACCCTCCGACTGACGAGCTTTCATGCCCACTTTTTCATGCTCTGTGTGTTGAAGAGCGGTAACACTGCTGAAAAAGGACCCAAAAAAGGGAGACCGAATTGAAAATTTTCAGCCCATAACGCTACTGAACGTAGATTTCAAGATTTTTGCCAAGGTGTTAGCAATCTAAAGCATTCAAGAGGGTCGGCCATGAATACTTGGCGGCCGGTTTTGGTCATGTTACTGTACTTGGATCACCACAATATACAGTGACATCTGCTCAGTAGTTCAGGTAAACAGTTACCTATCAGAACCATTCAGCGTCATACGCTCAGTCCGTCAAGGGTGTACCCTCTTGTTGCTTTTGTATATACTGGTTCCAGAGCCACTACTGCAGAAATTGGAGGCATTGAGAAGCGTCCTGTACGAACTAGGATGTGGGAGAAATGTATCAGCATACGCGGACAACATCACCGTCATAGTGTCGAACACCAAGCACAGAGACCTGGTCAGCACTGCTCTAAAAGAATATGATGCGATGACAGGGACAAAAATTAACCAAGAAAAATCAGTGGAATTGCAGCTCGGCATCTGAAGAGGCAGGTCCATGTCCCCTAATAACATCGTGAGATACTGGACGGAAGGGCAGGTTAAATTACTCGGAGGATGGTTTGGTCCAGATCTCCAAGTGGAGAAGCATTCAGCCAAGGTGATGAGCAGGGTAGCCAATCTAACCCAGAAATGAGCCGAGGTAAAGCAATCTCTGAAAGACAGCAAATCCTTATAGCGCATCTGTCATTTACTACTGTCTGACTATCGTGCCCTGCTCCGTTTACGTCAGACCAAACTTGAGCGCATACTCTTCCGCTTTTTGTGGAAGGGACATGCTCCACTTGTCAGGCTCTCCATTTGCTGTCAACACTCGCTGAATGGAGGACTGGCCATTCCGAGGCTGCTGATGCACAGAAATGCGGTGAGGCTACGACATCGCCAGCGCTTTCTTGACAGTGAGCAGGTTTTCTCGCCGTTTGTCAGACTCGCCCTTCCACAGCCCATGTCTTTGACTGAGCAGCAGTAACAGATCAAGTGCAGAGCGAGGCAGGGCGCTTGGCACCTGGAGTGCCGTTAGACGCTCACAATCCTCAGTCAATCGGGCAATGCGGTCAGTGGGAATTCCACTTTGGCATTCTATAGAGGATTAGTAGCAGGCAAGTGCAGATGACATTCTCGGGGAGACTCTGGGTGTCGACGAGAATTAAATGGCTTGTCTGTTCCAGAGTACTTTCGGGCCGGGGCCTATAGATAATTTCCAGAAATCCCTGGTTTAGCAGTGCTGCCGTAAGACATTTCCGGTTCAAGATAAACTCTACAGGCATGAAAGTGTCGCCAGCCGGGCTTGCCCGATACGCACACAGTACAACGAAACTGTTCTGCTTGCTCTCATCTAGTGCCCAAGTATTGCTGATTTGTGTGTTTATGTCGAACACCTGCTGCCACGTCTAGGACGAATCCGGCTATCGGCTGAGTTCATTGTGAAGATCGTCTCGCAGTCATTTTGGGCCGGGAAGGGCAGGCAGTATTTCGTTGTCTGGTAGCCTTTGCGAAAGAGGTTGTGTGATGGA
This sequence comes from Octopus bimaculoides, assembly GCF_001194135.2. NCBI lineage: Eukaryota > Metazoa > Mollusca > Cephalopoda > Octopoda > Octopodidae > Octopus > Octopus bimaculoides. Next base: position 50,912,877 of record NC_068990.1, read on the forward strand.
CCAGATTGAAAGAGCTGGAGACATACTTTTTTCTTTGGCCAAACCCTCAACTTTTTCAAGTTTCAATGTTTTTTATGAACCCTTTGTGGTTAATAAAGAAAGTGTTATTGTTGTTACGGTCCTTGTTATTAATCTTTCCTTCTCTTTTCGTTATTTCCTTTATTACTAGGTATAGTTCTACATCCAAATTACTATCCACTTTTCCATTGTAATTTGATACTGGTGATTGTGGGATCACTCAGTATTATCCATATCACCCTTCTTCTCCCTTCCAACTATTCGTTTTTGCTTTCTCTTTCTTCTTCTCTTGTTTCCTCCTTTTTTCTCTCTTCTCTTCTTCTTCTTCTTCTTCTTCTTCCTTTTGTATCTCGTCTTCTTTTTCCTCTTCTATTACTTCTTCATACCCTAACCATACTTTTATTTACTTTGGCATTGACACTGTACTTGCCCGGTTCATCTTTTCATAGTCTATTTACTTTTTTACCTTTATTTACTTTTTTGTTTCCTCCCGATATAAGCAAAACAAAGTTTGGCAGACACGAGTGGAATTAAACTAGTGCGTGTGTTAATAATATTAGCATAATGACTCTCCCTAGACAAAATAATATATATATTCATTCCATTATTAGCCAATTGATTAAATCTCCAATTAACTAATCCATTGTTTGTTTAACTTGGTTAAACAGTAAGTCGTTTTGTTTTTTGTTTTGTCAAAGCTCTTTTGTTGCTCTCTGCAACCTTTACAGTGACTTTTCTCTTAGTCCGTTTGTCTGTCTAAGACCTTGTTGCGGGCATGTGCATGCCAATGTGTGCGTGTGCTTGTGTATTCCTGTGTCTATGTGTGTGCATGCTTGTGTGTTTGTGTATGTATGTGTGTGTATACTCCTGCTTCCGTGTGCGTGCATGCATGCTTGTATATATCTGTGATGTCTGCACGTGTGCTTGTTGCAACCCTCTATGTATGCATGGTATGCGTGTATGCGTGGTATGTGTATTCCTTGTATATATGTGTGTGTGTGTGTGTGTGTGTGTGTGTGTGTGCCTGTGCATGTGCATATCCGTGGTGTGTATATGTGCGTGTGTATGTATGATGTGTGTCAGTGAATGTATGCGTGTGCCCATGCTTGTGTGTGCATGCGTGTGCGTGGTGTGTGTATGATCGTGTGTTTCTGACTCCCTCTGTGTGTGTTTGTTTGGTGTGTGTGTGTGTGTGTGTGTGTGTGTGCCTTTGTGTGTGTATGCATGTCTGTCCGTACTACCTATTTACCCACCGACTTACCTATCTATCAATCTATCTATCTATCTATCTACCTATTTACTTGTCTATCTCCCCACCTATCTACCTACCTACATAACTAATCTATATAACTAACCTAACCACCTAAAAACCTACTTACTTATCTTCCTACCTATTTACCTACTTGACTGCCTACTTACGATTGTACCGCTGTATGTACACTGGGTGGCTGATATCCGTGGCATTAAAGCATCTCTACCTCTTACGTGTATTTCCTATTTAGTATGGGTAATGTTTCATTTATGAGGACGTACTCTTGTAATTGTCAGTGATGGATCCTTTGGGCGTTGATAGATTATGACGACTGTTTCTTGTCATTATACTCTCTACAGTGTTTGTTCAGCCTCTCCGCTATACTCCTAGAGGTCTCCCTAATGTATGTCGTGTTTCTGTCCTTACACACTCCTATGCACTTTATGCTGTAGACTACGTTCCTAGTCTCACAGTTAATACTGGGGTTAAAGTTACATACTACACAGTTCTCATTAGTGCATGTGGTATTTTCGAAGGGGCACATCC
>NC_068990.1:50914891-50916919 GCF_001194135.2 Octopus bimaculoides
GGAAGGAAGGAGGGGAGAGAAGGATAGGGGAGGGAGGGGAGGGGAGGGGAGGGAGAGAAGGATCGAGCGATCGATCAATGGATGAATTGATGGATGCATATCTGGGTGGATGGAGGGATGAATTGCTTGGTGTATGGATGGTTGGATAGATGGAGGTATGTATCAACCACTCGGTGAATGGATGCATCGATGGTTGGATGCATACATGCATGGAGAGATGTATGCATAGGTAAATGGTTGGATATATAGACGAGCTGATGCATGTATGCATGGGTGGATGCTTAGATGTATAGCTACATGGATATGTGGATGGATTGTTAGAAGGATGCATGTATCAATGGATGAATCGATGCATGGATGAACACAAGGGTGATGAATGGATGCATGGATGGTTGGATTGATAGGTAGATAGATGGGTGCATGCATGGCCGTATGTATGATAGGGTGTATGCATGTGTGTATGAAAATATTGAATTTATGAATCCTTCGACCTGTGTATTGTAGAAGACGTCGATGTATAGATGCACATGTGTATGAATGAATACATGACTGAATGAATGCATCGATGAACTGATGCATAGATGGATGCATTTGATGGCTGGTTGCATTTGATGGATAGATGCTTGAATGCATTGATATATACTTGGATGTATGCATAAATGCATTGATATGTGGTTAGATGGATGGATGGATGAATGGATGGATGGAGGGATGGATGGATGGATGGATGGATGGATGGATGGATGGATGGATGGATGGACGCCTGCATAGACAGTTTGATGAATGGGTGGATGGGTGGATGGATGAAGTGTTGGTTGGATTTATGAATGGATGAATGGATGCATGCATGGATAGACTGATTCATTGATTAATTGATTAATGAATGCATGTATGGATGAATGGATGGTTGTTGCATGGAGGATTTAGATGATTGTATGAATGTTTGGATGAATGCATGTTTTGATGTCTGGACGTGGGTGGATGGATGGTTGGCTGGATGGATGGATGGATGGATGGATGGATGGACGGATGGACGGATGGACGGATAGATGTATGAGTAGATGCAAGGATGGATGCATGGATAAATTGCTGGGTGACTGCATTAATGGCTGGTTAGATGTTTGGATGGATGAACTCAGGTGAGTTGATTGAAGAATCCATGCGTAGAGGAATGGATACATGCATATAAGAAAGGGTGTATGCATAGAGGGTTACATGGATGCATGGATGCATGCATGCATGGCTGGATGCATGACTAGTTGCATGCATACATGCATTCATGCATGGATTGAGATATGGATGAATTGATGTTTGGGGGATTTCAGAGATGGACGGAGGGATGCACTAGTAGATGTATCTTTCGTTTGATGGACAGATGAACGGATGTGTTGATAGATGCATGGTTGGATAGGTGAAACCATGATTGTATGAATTAATTCTTTGGTGGTTCAATGAATGGGTGATGCATGCACGAATGTGTGGATAAGTGCATATTTGATTGAATTGATGCATAATTGTATAGTTAGATGCATGGTTGCTCGAATGGATCCATGGATTTATGGGATGCATGTAGGTATTGATGCAAGTAAGGATGAATGCCTGCAGGAATGGGTAGATGCCTATGTCAAATGCAAAGGTAAATACACAACTGGTTAAAAAAATTATACGAAAGTAAGGTTGTCATTCTTTCGAGAATGCTTCGTTCTAAATAACTTTTACTTGTTTGTCATTTGACTGCGGTCATACTGGAGCACCACCTTAAAGGGGTCTTAGTCGAAGAAATCGACCCCGGGACTTATTCTTTGTAAGCCTGATACTTATTCTATCGGTCTCTTTTGCCGAACCATTAAGTTACAGGAACATAAATACACCAACATCGGTTGTCAAGCAATGATACGGCGACAAACACAGACACAGACATTCACACACAAATATATACATGCATATATGTGTGCGTGTGTGTGTTTGTGTGCGTGTGTGTGTATATACAACGGGTTTCTTTCAGTTTCCGTCCACCCACAAGGTTTT
>NC_068990.1:50922727-50924152 GCF_001194135.2 Octopus bimaculoides
ATGGAGAAGCGAACCTTTCGTAGCCACTCAAGAGCGGGAGTAGATCTCTTGGCCCTTTTAACCGAGTTTCAGTATCAACAATGACATCTAAACCTTGTGCCCTGACGTCATTTAGGAAACGTCCTTGCTTCCAGCTCGACGCCAGGCCACGTACATTTATGCATCCTACGTGAACAGCCATTAAAGTGACGTACCTTATTCGATGTCTGGAGGCGGAGGGTTACCCGCCTCCTTTTCTTTTTCTCGGGCTCGCGTTGTCGGAGTAATGAGACCCTCATATAAATTATCGGTAATGTCCAATCTGGGAGGGCCTAAATCCTTGCGAAAATCGTTAGCTAAAATGTTATTGTTTTTTTCTATTAGTCTTAAAGATGTCATAACCATCCTTATTTTCAGTGTTGTTTTTTATTTTTTTCAGCATGCATTACTGCCAGCCGGTTCGCTAGCTCTTGATTCGAGCTGCGAACTGCTATGTAGCAGTTTTCTTCGTCTTTCTTTCTATCTTCCTCTTTCTTTCTAGGTTTTTTTAGCTTGTCTTTCGTCGCTTGTTTTTTTTGTCTTTTCCTTTGCGGGGGAGGGTGGATTTATTTTCCTCTTGTGGGTTACTGTGTTCCACCCCTCACCTGCTTTTTCTTCTGGTAAAGGTGTTTGTTCCGCCGGCGTTACAGTTATTTCTTCTTGCTCCTTTGCTTTCTTTTTCTCGTTCTCCTTACAGTCCGCCCTGACGTGGCCCTTTTTACCACACTGGAAGCAACGAAGTTGGCGACCTTCTACCACGACTACAAGTCGGTACTCACCAACCTAGATAATTTCTGTTATTTTTTCCAGCGTGGTCTGTTCCGTTTGTATAATAATTTTCAGGTTCTGGCCATGCCAGTTGCGTGACTCCATCACGGCAGCTTCCAATACAGTTATTTTTATCTTCTAGTCCCATAGTAACTCTCGTGACGAGCCACTCTGGGTCCACCTCAGGGGGAAAGTTACTTACTGTCACTCTTGAAGTTCTTCTGCCCATATATATGGGCAGAAGCACCACCTCTTCTGTTCTCAATGGGTCAACCGAATGGAGTCGCGCCGCTTCCTCCGACTCCATTCTTACTTCGACCGTAGCATACCGCCTACCTCTATTAACATATCTTACTTGGTGCCATATAGGCTTTAAACATTTTTCTATCTCACTTTCCACGACGTATTCTATTTTTCTCTTTAACCTTGTAGGTTTTAAAAATTATCGTTTTCTTTTCAACATCTTGTTGGATTTCTTTTGGAGGGGCTACCTTGACTTCATTCCCCTCCTTCGACATTATTTCCTTGTGTTTCTCCAATTTTTTTAAGTCCAAAAGTCTAATTTTTGTGCCAGCCACAGCAGCAAAGTCTAATTTTCTCGTTTGTTTTTTCTCATTTTTTTCATCTATCTTAGCTTTT
>NC_068990.1:50925148-50933861 GCF_001194135.2 Octopus bimaculoides
TCTGTTGTTATTCCATAGTGTCGGCATAGCTTCCAGTGTATGTAGGTCCCAGCCCTGTCGTGTCTGTGAATATATTCCTTCTTAGCCAGGACTGGGCAGCCAGAGATAATATGATTTATTGTTTCTTGTCCATCGCCACATATTCTACAGTTACTTGTTATGTTTCTTTTCATTATATGTTTTTGGTAATTTCTGGTGGGGAGGCTTTGGTCTTGTGCAGCAATTAAAAATCCTTCAGTCTCTGCTTTGAGTCCTGAGCTTCTCAACCATTGCTGGGATTTTTCTCTGTCTATTTCTTTTGCATTTAGTTTAGCCCAGTATTTGCCATGAAGGGGCTTTTCTAGCTATCATTTTGTCATGGTCCGTTGCTGTTCTAGTTTTAGTTTGGATCTCATTTGTTTTATAGCTTTTGTTGTTTCTTCTTCTTCATATTTGTTAGGTAGTATGATTTCTTGTTTGTATTTGTCAGCTTCCATAAATACTGGAAACAGTTTATTGCTTTGCTCGTGTTTTTCGGCAATTTCCATTAGTTTTCCTTGCTTCTGAAGTAAGTATTTTTGCAGTCATATGGTGGTTATTTTATAATAATTTTCCAGCTGTATAAGGCCTCTACCACCTTCTGTGCGTTGTATATATAGCCTTTCTATGTCAGATTTTGGGTGATGCATCCTAGATCCTGTCATTATTTTTCTTGTTTTTTTCCTGTCTATTATGGTGTCATTTAGTGTCCAGTTAAGGATATTGTAGCTGTAACTTATGACTGGGACGGCTAAAGTGTTAATACCTATTATCTTGTTTTTAGCATTGAGCTCTGTTTTCAGTATTGATCTAACTCGTCTATAGTATTCTTTCTTTATTTTCTCTTTCATTTGTGTATGTTGTATCCTATTTAGTTCATTGATTCCTAAATATTTGTATGTCTGGATTTGGTCTAATTCTCTTATTTCATTGGCTTTATCTAGTGTGATATTGCTATTCTTAGCTAGTTTTCCTCTTTTCGGGATTGCTTTGGCACATTTTTCTATACGCTACAATTGTTCTATTTCTATTTCTGATATTTTTTTTTGCTTTGAGAATATATCTTCGTATGTTAGCTAGTTTATTAGGGTTCTTTTCTGTATCCAAGTCTTTATTTGGGTTATTTTTCTTCCATATTTTATATGTATATGTTGTTGAGTTTTCGTCCTTTGGGTAGAGCACTGCTGTAAAATAAGTGTGTAGGATTGAAATATATTCCTCACGTGTCTATTTATGCCTTTTTGGTTTTATTTGCGGGACATGAGGAACAACGTCCGGCCCTTTATTTTGACGGTCATCATTTTCGTAGAGTATCGGTCCGTTCATTTCTGTTTTGCGCATATAATTTTTCGTACTTTTTATGTAACAAGTTTAAAGTACGCACTTCCCGATTGTTATTCTTGAGTTGAATAATACCAGTATTATTTAATTTATTTGTAATTTTTTTGTACATGGTGTTTTGAGCCGGAGATGTTCTGGTGTTGATCGATCGTAATGTATCAAGCGTGTTTACATGTGCTGTGTGAGCAGTGGGGATGATATCCTGTTAAAATACATCATTTCATTATTATTATTATTATTATTATTATTATTATTATTATTATTATTATTATTATTATTATTATTATTATTATTTAAGAAGTCGCACAGTATCCAATAACGTGATGTTGTTGATTGAAGATATTGTGTGTACTGTCTATCAGATCACAAAGGACTTCAGACATACAATATGCGTACAGTACCAAGTAATGCCGATTTTTACAATACACCTAGATTGTAGGGCATTTCTAAAGTTTCTAAATGTTTTTTCATGCTGGGTAGTATTGAACCCAATGCTCCGATGACCTTTATGTTTGATTCGCATAGCTTCCACACCTTAGCGATCTCAATTCTCAGGTCTCCATATTTATCAATCTTGTCTCTTTCTTTCATGATATATTGATCTCCTGGCACTGTCACGTCGATTATTAGGCACTTTTGTTTGTCCCTCCTAAATGTTACTATATCCAGCCTTGTCTGTCTGGAAGTCAAAGTCCAAGAGGATTTTTGCCTTCCCCTTTTCGTTCACTACCTTTTCCGGTGTACCAAGCACCCGTTACCTCGTATCCATACTTCCGGCATAGTAGCCAGTGAAGGTTTGGGCTGCCTTGTCATGTCTGCGCTTGTACACTTTCTGCGCAAGACTTTCACAAGCACTAACAATGTGAGTCACGCTTTCGACCCTCTTCCCATACATTCTGCAGGGGTCCATTGCATTGCACTTGTGTGGTATATATCCCTTTTCACTGAGTTGGTATTCAATGGGCAGTGATGATTAGACTTTCAGTATTCTTGTTTAGGTCACCCTTGCTGAGCCACCTCTATGATGCTTTCTGATCTTTCAAGCTGTTAGTTTCACGGTGGAACTGACCATGTAATTCCATGCAGAATAGGGTTTCTTCTCTCTCCTTCGTGATCAGAATTCATGAGCACTCTCAAGTCCATTTTTGGTAAATCCTTCTGCATTAGCGGCATACTGTAGCAAGTCTTGTTTTCTGTTTACCAAATGTTCTGACATGTTTCTTCTTTCACTGTTGATAGACTCCCGTATGCTAATCAGCTCACGTCCACTTTTATCCCTTTTAATGTAGAGCTTGTGTACATTGGCCTTAGGATGGAAGGCACCATACATTGTCATTGTTTTTCGGGTAGTGCGATCGAGTTGGTTAATCTCCGCTTGTGTTCATTTCAGGATGAGTACAATATCGCGGACTACAGCAAAAGCCCATATGTTGATGGCAGTCACAAGATTCCTTGAGTTGAGTTTTGATTTCAAGAGAAGTTTGAAGCCCTTAAAATATTCAGTGACGACCTTGTCTTTCATTTCTCTGTGCACAATATTATCCAGCTCCAGGATCCCAAGGTACTTGTACCCATCATCATCCGGGTCTTCCATTGTCTCTCCGTTTGGCAATTTTATGCCCCTTTCAAAGTGAATACCGCATACTTCGAGATACCGAATTCCATCCCTATATCCTTGTTGCACATCTCCACAGTCTCAACCAGCGTCTCCATTTCAGGATCTGGTTTTGCGAACAGTTTTAAATCATCCATGAAGGTGGTTGAGACCAGATCCATTCTTTCTCAGCTCATAGTGCGTGCTGATTTGCGTAGGATTAAAGAAAGTAGGATCAAGGCTTTAACAAATAACAAAGGTGAACAAGAGTCTCCCTGGAAGATACCTCTTTTGATTGTTACTTCGGCTAAGTGCTGGTTGTTACAGAAAAGACATGTTTTCCAACTAGGCATGCTGTTCTTAATCAGCTATTCCACACATGTCGAGTGTTTCCAAAATTCACGAATGCGGCAACATGTCGTAAGCCTTTTTGAAGTCTATCCAGGCCATGCAAAGTTTTTTGGTACTGTTTACAGTTGTTTATTACAACCTCGTCTATCACAAGATTGTCCTTGGTGCCCTTGGATCCTTTTCGGCATCCCTTTTGTTCTACTGGAAGTAGTTTTCCGCAAGGAACGTATATATTTTTCCTGCGAGGATGCCTGTTAACACTTTCCATGGAAGGTTAAGACAAGCGTTGAGTCGGTAATTGCCAACCTCATTAACCTTTGACCGATCATTAACAGTGTTGTTTTTTCCCCTACCAGTCACTCCGGAACTGCACCAACCTGTAGGCAATTGTCTAATTGCAACGTAATTCGCTTGTGTATTGACCTAAACCACTTGAGCCAGTAGTCTCCTTGAATTCCGTCTGGTCCTGTCGCTTCCAAGTTTGGCAGTTTTGATACCTGTGCAATTACATCTTCTGTTATGCGCGCATGGTCTTGTCGTGGAGCCTCCGGGTGATGGAGTTCGGATCTCACGGAATGAATCCACTCAACACCGTGGTTGTGGGTAACTTCTTGCCCCCAAATGTTATTCAAAAATTGGCGGGTTTTCTCTGCTTCAGGGGGTATATTATTTTCCGTATCTCCTCTTAAAAAACTGCCTCTGGTTATTTGAGAATAACCGCATTTGTTGGAACTGCGATATGCGATCCGTGTAGTGTTGCACCTTTAATATTTTTGCTCGCACACGTTATTTTAAGGTTTCAAAAACAGTTTTGAACCCTTTCTTTTCTATTTGGTATTTTGCGTCAAAATATGCCCTTACACCTTTCTTAGCATTTTCCATTGCCCTTTAGACTATTCTTCGATACGACTCAGATCTTTACACAAAGTTTTGATATCGCCTTCGGTTCTCCGCTTCCACCATGGCTCCTTCGGTCCATCTGCTTTTTTCTCTTTCCAACCAGTTCACCTGCTAAAATTGAAGCGGATCTTATCAAGTTCCTTGTTTCCGTTAGATCTTTTATCAGAATGTATTTCAGAATCTCATCAATTTTCTAGGTCACGCGTTACACATTATTACAGTCGAAGCTTCTCAAATTCACCGGCTTGATCTCTGTAACTTTTATATCCTCGAGTCTTATCCTGAAATTTCTCTGTTCCTCAGTCATATCTTCTCTTAATACATGGTTTTGTACATTATATTTATTGACCTGTCTCTCCTCTACTACAGCTTCACCTTGCCTACGCACTCACTAATCTTCACCTCGAGGTTATCACCACTACGGAGGCTTTTCCTGTTTGTCTGAATTTGTGCCTCATTAAGAAAGCCGAATTATTCTTATCTGATTCATGAGCCCATTTTCAGTAATCTGGAACATACTGAGCTGTTCCTAAGTTCTAATGATCTTTTTCCGACAGCTTTACATTTGCCATTGTCCTCATCTAGCAATGCTTGTTCATGACACTGGATCATCTTTTGGTTCATATCATCAGACCTCTTACGTTTGCGAGTACGTTACATATTTTAACCAGTAAAAGGACTGGGTGAAGTCTGGTCTTCCACTCCATTGCTCTCAGGGGGGGGGGCCCTACCGGGTGCGGGAAATCTGGTGTCTTGGAGTCTTCCCGCTCATGCCGTTCTTTGGGTTTGAAATTGTTGTCATCATTACAAAGAATGAGAATTATTTTTTACAGGGTTTGCTCCGCTGGTGTGCAGGGCAGGGCTGGCTCCAATTACCTGCACTGTTCACATGGACAGCCGCATACAGAATTACACTATCTGATTTTTTTCCTTCCTCTGCGATGTTATGTGTGATCTGAAAGAGATGTAACTACTCTTTCTATATTGCCGAATGGCATCTCAGAGAGTCCATTGCTCACTTGTAATCTTCGGTAGACAGGCTCAGTGTATGAAAATCAGAATCGTTGCTTTTGTCCTTACTTCTGTAGCTACGGTAAGTATTTTTATCGTTGTTGTTTTTGTCACTAACTAGGCTAAGTTCTCTAACCACAGGATCCGAGATGGATGGGTTTGTTGGCAGATTGTAGTTGCTTCCTGTGTTGTTGATGTTGTTGTTGTCTTTGTCTGGGCAGCCTTCTATCGCTGTAGTCAATTACTGCCTTTATTGTTGAATCTGTGTAGTAGTAGTAGTAGTAGTAGTAGTAGTAGTAGTAGTAGTAGTAGTAGTAGTAGTAGTAGTAGTAGCGATCAGGAAACAAAAAAAGTTTACTACTACTAGAGGCCTTGGTCTTGGAAAGGACGAACTCACCTTGTTCTGTTTTAATTACTGATAGAAAAAATAATATATTATCATTATTATTATCATTATTTACATTAGCATCTTCTTTCAATTCTGTTTCCATTTCTTGTCGAGTATGTTCCTGACACCTAGGGCAGAGAAACGTACTGGATACATTGGTAGGCCATTAAAACCAACACACCAGATTGTTCATTTATAGAGTCACGTGATAGAGAAAAAGAGGAAGATTGATGTGAAAAGGAAAAAAAGAAACAATAGAAAAGTAAACAAATAAAATAAAGGGGGGAAAGGAAAGTCAATTCGCAGCGACAATTCTCTTCTCAATGCGTGTGACGTGCCAGTTAAGACAATCTTTTACACTTCCTGCATGGATGGTAAGCCAGGGATCATTCTTAAGTAATTTTCAGTTCCTTTTTTGATCGTTCCAAGTGCTCCTACTATCACTGGTATTGTAACCGTCTTGAGATGCCACATTTTTTCGATTTCGATTAGCAAATCTTTATATTTTCTGAGCTTATCAAATCCTTTTGCAGAGATATTATGGTCACAGGGTATGCTCATGTCAATTAATAAACAGACTTTATTGCTGTTGCCTTCCACGACAATATCAGGTTTATTTGCCTTGATAGTCCGGTCTGTACATACTGGGAAGTCCCAAAGATTAGTTACATTTTCTCCCTCAGTTACAGCCTCAGGGTGGTACATGTACCATTTGTCAGCAGTTTTGATTTTATAATGCCGACACATTATCCAAACCTTACATCCAGAGATTAAGTGGTTGACTGTATCGATCCCATCGGCACTTTGGGTCTACACCATTTTTCATCACATTGACTTGATAGTTCCGGGTCAATAAGCTCCGACCTTGGGCAGCCAAGATAAAGCCTTCAACCTCTGCCTTTAGCCCAGAGCTCTGTAACCACTGATTAGCGTGCTTCTGGTCTACATCAGCTCGTTTGCTACAGACCACATATTCGCCATGCAGTGATTTTTGTTCCTGCATATCAGCCAATTATTGAAGCGCATTTTGCTTTGCTATTGATTTCACCTTCTTTACAACTACAGTTGCTACACTTCCCTCAACCTGCATAAACTCACTTGAAAAAATGTTGCTCTCCTTCAGAACAGAATGAAGCTTCTTACGTCTTTCATGGTTTTAAACGAGCTTTAGCATCCAGTCTTTAGATGTTTTAAGATATTCTGCCAGTCCAATTATGGTGGTTTTGTAGTAGATTTCAAATTGGACCAAGCCTCGACCTCCTTGAGCTCTGGGTAGGTAAAGACGATCTGCGTCTGCCTTTGGGCGGAGCATCCTATTGCAAGTCAGCAGCTTACGGATTTTCCTGTCAATCTTCCTTATTTATCTCATATTCCAGTTCAACACATTGAAACAACACCCGGAACTGAAATAGAACATTGAAATAACAACCAGAACTGCTAAGAAATTTATAGCTAACACCTAGTTACGTGCATTTAACTCGGATTTTAGGACTGCCCGAACTCTCCTATGACACTCCTTCCTGATCTTCTTTCATACTTGCATGTTGAATGCCAGAGCCCTTATTTATTCCAATGTATTTGTAAGTTTGCTCTTGCTCGGGTTCTTTTATGTCAACATCCAATACCACTGAATGTGAGGTCTTCAGTTTCCCTTTCTAGAAAGTGGCCTTGGCACATTTATCAAGACCAAATTCTATCTTGATGTCATCACTGAATGCTTTCACAGTACGTAGTAGTCCTTCAAGCTCATTATCGTCTTTGCCATTGAGTTTTAAGTCATCCATATGAAATAGGTGACATGCATAATGGCGTGTCTTACAACTACAAGATTATTCAGGATTTTCTGCTTCAGTTCTATCATAGACTCTCTATGTTCTTCAGTAAATGTGTAGTCTTCAAATATTGTTTCTTTACCACTTTCCTCGCTATCTTTATCAGGTTCATTACAATTTATTTCTCCAGACGGTTGCGTGTTCTGGTCAGATGGCAGTCTTTCAATTGAGACTCGTGGAGAGTTGCTCTCTTCGTCTGGTTCTTCATTTTCTTGTCTTATATTTAGGTCATTTTCCGCTGCATGCTTGCTCGCAGTTATTTCACTATCTGTGAGTCTTTTATTTCTAGATATCCCTCCCAACATTTGCTAACTTGTCTTCGTCCTAATATAGTCTACCGTCTTGATTTCGTATTCTCCATAAGAGTGTGCGGTGGGTTTCTCTTCAGATGGCCTGCCTAATGCATAGTAATAGGCGTATATTACTTCTGTATACTCTTCTCGGGTCCATTTGAACCTCTTACATTTTTCTTTCTGTGGTGGGTGTGGTGGTGGACTTGGAGGGCTCGAGTTGGGGAAGTTCCCGTTCAAGTGACCATCCAGGTTCGTATTCAGAGAAGAGTTTGTGCCAGTGGATGACTTTTCGACCCCAGGCTGTCTCTCTCCTGGGGGACGCGCTTCCAGATTAACCATAGGACAAGCGATTTGGCGTACTGTTGTAGTTTTCCTTTTTGTTTCGAAAGACATATTTGTGCTACATTAAAATTATTAGTATTGAGCCCTGCATTGTGGCAGATGTAGAGACGGTTGTTGTCTCTGCTATTATTGTCGACTCCGCCATTAATACCGTTACAGTTACTTTAACCTTGCTATTACAGCATTGCTCATCGTTAGTTACCACCAATAGTACCTTGATCTGTATAGTTGTGATTAATCTTTGTAACCATGGTGACAGTATTTATTTATTTAAATCTGCCACTTTAGCTACTACTACTGTGTGTATTTTTAATGTTGTTTAGTTTCAACTTTTGTCTTGTACTCAGGATAATTATATATATGTAAGGGAATAGTGGGAGGAAGAGAAGCAGCTTGGTGAATAGACCAAATTTCACAGGTCTGTAAATAGGTTCGGCAGATGGTAAGGAGATCAGCAAAGGGCCTTCGCATTCCTGTTCGATAAGGAGACAAAAGAAGCCTCATACCCTTGGGGTCAGCGGAGGTTAAATGTGCTTGCTACTACTAATGATCAATGAGAGCGATGGCATTAGCCTTGAAAAGAACCAATTCACCTTGTTCCATTTTTAATTAGACACTGACAGAAAAAATTATGTGTGTGTGT
>NC_068990.1:50937211-50942638 GCF_001194135.2 Octopus bimaculoides
ATAAAAAGGATATTTACATTTTCTAATACTCAGGGAAAAGATCCGTATTCACAGAAGTTGTAGGTATTAAAGTTTTTAAAGATGATCATTTCTGTGTTCGAAAACTGCAGATATGTAAGTTTATAAAATATTTTGAGGGAAATTTAAAATACTCACAGGAAATTGTAGATATTCCAGTCTTTGAGAGTTATTTTTCAGTTGTCTTGGCTTGTATTATTGTGACTGGTCAGAGCAGCGAAGAACACGTCCAATCGCTGTCAAGGCTGGCGCTCTTCTTGTTCTTGTTCTTTTTCTTCTTCTTTTCTTCTTCTTCTTTTTCTTTTCTTCTTCTTCTTCTTCTTCTTTTTCTTATTATTATTATTATTATTATTATTATTATTATTATTATTATTATTATTTCATTCTTTTTGCTTTGTATTTGTACAAGTTGACTCCAAGTCTCGCCCAGAGAACTCAAGAGACAACAAGTTAGGAGTTCGTGTTGGTGTAATGACTAGGGTGCCATATATTTGGTTTGGCACAAAGTATTGTTCTAGCGAATGTTTGAGAAAACATTAAAAAATTATGTTTGTTTTAAAATTTGAGATTACATAGACAGTATTTTACGTAGGATATGGGCAGTTCCCATCAGCACTATTTTAAAAATTTCTGCCATTTTTTAATTTCCTGATATCTGAGCTTGGTAGCCATCAGTCCCTCGGGCACAACAGGTATTGTTTTAGGTTTGAGGTTCTACATTTTGCCAATTTCTATTTCAAGATCTGGTGGGAACACAAACCAGCTCAAGTGCTTGAAAATGACATCTCACTCGTCTGGAACTTCACCGTTCAAACTGACAGAAAAATAGATGCGAATAGGCCAGTATATTGAAGGACTTTATATTTCAAGATCTTTATACTTGCTCAGTTTTTGGTAGGTCTTGACAAATATATTTATGTCGATTGGGACAGTCATATCGATGAGGAGGCATGGTTTTTGTCTAAAGTCTTTCAGTATAATGTCTGTCCTATTCGCATCTAGCTTTCTGTCAGTTTGAACAATGAAGTTACAGACGAGTGAAATGTCATGGAGACAAAATTATCAATGGTTTCATTTTGTTGTTTACATACATATAGTGGGCTATTGCCGTTCTTTTATATGTTGGCCTGGTAGCTCCTTGTAGGTATGCATTGATCTTGGGCTGCTATGATAAACCCTTCTGTCTCTGGTTTTAAGCCAGAAGACATTAACCATTCATGGATAAGGGCATTGTCAACATCGGTATTATTAGCTCTCTCTCGGTATTTGCCATTGAGAGATTTTTCTTGCCATTTATTAGTAAGAATATCTAATGCAGCAGTTTTAGCACGAGTTTTCAAGCGCTTAGCTTTTTCTGCGGGTGTTTCTAGTTCGTCTAATTCTTGAATTTGTTGTAATTGGAATTCATTTAGATATTCCTTTGCCTGTTTTGTTACTGAGTAAGATGCTTTCTTGCTTTCATGTTTTGAGACAAGTTTTAGCATCCAGTTCTCAGAGTTTTTCAGATAGGTGTCTAGGCCAATTGTGGCTACCTTCATTGTTAATGCCAGCTGTAGAAGTCCACGGCCTCCCTCTTTTCTTGGCAGATAAAGACGTTCTATATCTGCCTTAGGGTGGTGCATTCTATGCATTGTCAACAGTTTTCGTATTTTTCTGTCAAGATTACATATTTCAGTAATTAACCAGTTAACGATATTGAAACTGTAAGTCACCACTGGTATGGCTAGAGCATTGATCGCTTCAATCCTGTTTCTTGCGTTTAGCTCTGTCTTCAGTATTGCTCTCACCCTGCGATAACATTCTCTTATTATTATTATTATTATTATTATTATTATTATTATTATTATTATTATTATTATTATTATTATTATTATTATTATTATCATCATTATCATCATTATTATTATTATGTGATTAAAACTCACTACTTATTTTACTGGCTATGATGGAAAGTGTCAGCTGTCCACAGCCAGCAGACTAAGGTGACACTTTTTACTGGTCATGCTTCAAGGACCCTACGAAGAACTCTTACAGTTCCAAGCAATGCTGATTTTGTAGGTGTTCTACCTTCACACTTGCACCGATCTTTTTCAGCCATGTTGATAGCTGAGTGCTGATACTTCCAAGTGCATCAATTACTATCGGTATCACGTCTACTCTCCTCATTGACCACAACCTTCGTATTTCCCACTTCAAATCGTCATAGTTGTTTATTTTTTCTCCTTTCACATTGATCCTGTTGTCACCAGGGCTTGCTATGTCGATGATCATGTATGTTCTTTCTTTTTTTTATTCACCACAACAATATCCGGTTTCCCATGATCGCTCTGGATCATTGCATCCTATACGATTTTGCAATTCTCATTCTTGGTGACCCCTTATGGGGTTTTCTCATACCACATCTTTGCTCTTTGTTGGCCATGGTTTCCACAGAACTCCCAATAGATCATTCTTGCCACATTGTCATGACGTCGTTTGTATTCGCGTTGTACCAATTTCAGGCATTCGCTAACGATGTGCCATACCGTTTCACCCCTCTCACCACATTCTGCATTTGTTGCTGTCGGTAGTGTTGTCTACTCTGTACTTAACATAGTTGGTCCTGATCAAACTTCTCCCACCCTTTCTTCTGGACAAATACAGCCTATCGGTGTAACTCTTAGGGTGGAATGCTCCGTGTATTGTCAGCATTTTTTCTGGTCTTGGTATCCATTTTCATCACTTCTCTCTTTTGCCATTTTATAATTCCCGCTCCATACTAAAGTGATGCTATTGCCCACGTATTAACTGCTTGGATTTTATTCCATCCAGTCAATTTTGAGCGCAACACCAACCTTAGTCTTCAGAAATACTCCATCTTCAGTTGCTCTTTCATTTCTTTTTCCATTATCTCGTTGAACTCTAGTACACAAAGATATTTGTAGCCTTCCGTTTCAATTTGTTTAATCAAGTCTCTATTCGGTAATTCTATCCCTGCTAGGGACTGTACATAACCTCTTTTTTAAGTAGATTATTCCGAACTTCTTACGTGCAAATTCCATTCCAATATCAGTACTAAAACAGTGGACCATATTCACCAAGGAGCTTACTCGTGTCTCATCCTTGCCATACAGATTCAAATTATCCCTGGAGGGGATGTGGTTGATCGTTTGGGTTTTCCCTTTAGTTGGAACCCCAGGTTCATTTTCCTAAGTACCAAGGTCAAAGGTATCTCGCAGAGAGTAAAATGCAACGGGGATAAGCTATCACGCTGAAAAATCCCTCTTCTGACACCTAGGGTGCCTAAGCTTTTTCCGTATGATATCAGTTCAGTTTTCCACTCCACCATACAGGAAATACATTACATTCCTCAAATTCCAAACAGATCTAAGCACTGGATGATCCACGATTGTGGAATTATATCATAAGCTTTGCGACAGTCAATCCAGGCCATTCTCAAAAGTGTTCTCCTTCGTTTACAATCTTGCGTTACCATTTTGTGTATCAATAATTGATCTTGGTACCTCTGAATCTCCTTCCACGGCCTTTTTGTTCTCATCAAGTAATCTATATAATTCTTCTGCAATTCCTCCTGACAGTAACTTCTACATTAATGGGAAGCAAGAAATTGGTCTGTAGTTGTCAGCAGCATTTCTCTTTGATGCATCCTTTAGACACAACACCATTCGTCTTTTTTGTCAACCAGCCCGAGATTTCTTCTTTTCAATTTATGGCAACTACTGAACTTTTTTTTATCCTGTACACCATCAGGTCCTGCTGCTGCTTTCCAACTGCTTATCTTTTTACTCATATTTCTAATACTGTCTTCTGTGAAGTGGATAGCCTCTTATTGGGGATAATAAGCTGTTTGCTTCAGGCTGCAGAGCTATTCAGAGCTATTATGCTTTCTTGCTTACTCCATATCTTACCCCAGAAAAGTCGACTTTCATCAGTATCACGTTTTTTTTTATCATCATTAATCTCTTGATTAAACCTTTTTGTGTCAGTTCTAAACAATTTGTTTTGCTGTTATTGCTTCAAGCCTAGTTAACTTCACTTTCTTTGCAAGTATGCGATGCCTCAATTCTTCATTTACAATATTCAGGCCTTTTGTATCTACACCATATTTCTTCCTAACTTTTTCCAGTTTCCATTCGTTCTTAAGTTCTCCATTTCCTTTTCTGACAAATATTCTTTTCTGCTCAAGACACAAGGCACGAAATTTGGTGGGAGGGGGCTTGTCGATTAGATCGACCACTGTACGCAACTAGTACTTAATCTATCGACCCTGAAAGATTGAAAGGCAAAGTCGATCGCGGCGGAATTTGAACTCAGAACGTAAAGACAGACGAAATACTGTTAAGCATTTCACCCGGCGTGCTAACGTTTCTGTCAGCTCGCCGCCTTTTCCTCTGACAAATGTTCTTTTCTACTCTAGGCACAAGGCCCGAAATTTTGGGGGAGGGGGCCAGTCGATTAGATCGACCCCAGTGCTAACCTTTCTTATTTCTTTACTGTCCACAAGGGGCTACACACAGAGGGGACAAACAAGAACAGACAAACGGATTAAGTCGATTATATCGACCGCAGTGCGTAACTGCTACTTATTTAATCGACCCCGAAAGGATGAAAGGCAAAGTCGAATTTGAACCCAGAACGTTGCAGCAGACGAAATACCGCTAAGCATTTCGCCCAGCGTGCTAATGTTTCTGCCAGCTCGCCGCCCTTTTCCCTGACAAAGGAGTTTATATCTTCTGAAATTCTCCTTTTCAACAAAGGTTGTTTATTTTTCCTCTATCCATCGCTGTTCTATTCTCAGTAGTTCTCAATCCCATCATTTCCGCCACAATCCTACTAGCGGCCTTGATAAAATTATGTTTGTGTGATGTTCTTTGTTTCAATGTGCCTCCGTACCATTATTGACTTTACTCGTCTCTTGATTTAGTCTCCATTGATTAGCCTTCTTAAAGTCGTACATAAATTTTGTCCCTTCTGTATTTAATAAATCCAAAATCCTGTCAATTATTAATCGATCTTCATTGTTTGAGTAGTCATTGATCTCAATTCTTTCACAATTCACAGTAGTATATTCTTGCGAACAATTGTCTTCTTCTACTGTACCACTTTCGTTTTTCACATGCCCAGCATCACCCGATATTCGTTTGATAGCTTCTAGCTCCAATTCTGCTAACCATCCATTCTTTCATATTGCTCCTACTTGGTCACATAATCTCTGGTCAATAATTTCAAACAGATCCATTGCCTTCCATGAACTGTGCATTCGTTTTCTGTACTCTCAGACAGGCACACCATTCGTGTCCACTGTAATAACACTCCATAACCATAGCGCCCCAGTAGTAACACTCCATAACCATCATGCTTACTTGTTTACTCCACTTATGTCTTGTAGCATGGCTAGCAGTTGCTGGA
>NC_068990.1:50942738-50947926 GCF_001194135.2 Octopus bimaculoides
TATATATATATATATATAATAATAATAATAATAATAATAATAATAATAATCTACGTAAATGATTTCCGCTTTCTTAATTTTCATAAAGGATTCTATTCTAGCTTATTTTAGGCAAATTTGCAATATATAAGAGCAATATATATATGATGTAAGACCGAAAATGTAGTTTACCAATGCGACGTACACATAAACGGCCATATTAGATCTTACATTGGCGCTACGAAAAACCAAATACACCTCATATACAATGAGCACCAATCTAGCTTTAGAAATAGAAAAAAAGGCAAATTCAACAGGACTTAGTAGCTATATCTGGGAATTAAAGGACAATAAGATAGAATATAAACTAAAGTGGCATATACTAAAAGCAGCAAATTCTTACAACCCAACTAACAGATGCTGTGACCTCTGTCTAACTGAACGCCTGAAAATCCTAACGGCTAGAAAGCATCTCTTAAATAAAAGATATGGAATTAACTGAATTTGTTTACACACTACAAAATATTCATTTTCTAAGTATAATTAAATATGTAATACATTCCACTTTCTAAGTATAACTAAATATGTAAAAAAGAATTTTCCTTTTCTAAGTATAATCAATTATAATTAAATATTAATAAGGTCAGAGTTAGCACCCTCTTCACCAAAACTTAGAGTTACTCCCCTTTACTAACACCGCCAGTGCTAAAAGTAAAAGACACACGCCTGAATTCTAAAAAACAACCACGTGCAAAATGCGTCTGATTAAGATTGGAACTACGAGCTGGAACAACACCCACCCTACCTCTCCTTTGCAGAAAGACTATTAACACAACTTCAACTAAAATGTAAGACTAACTTTTACCTAACTCTAACCACTATATGCATTACTATATTCACTAACTGTTTCTCCTGCATCTCTCACACCATGAACTGTAACATACTTCTCAACATTCTGAAGAGATCTGCCAAACCATTTGGCACATTGAAACGATCGTAAATGACTCATTATATAATCTCCAGATAATTAAATCAATGGCTAACTAGCCCAATTGACTTGCTTCTTCTTGAGTTTGTTTCTCCATTCTCCACATAATTATATATATATATATATATATATATATATATATATATATATATATATATATATATTGCTCTTATATGTTGCAAGTTTACCTAAAATAAGCTAGAATAGAATCCTTTATGAAAATTAAGAAAGTGGAATTCATTTACGTAAACAGAATATTGAATCTGGTTATAGAAATTCAACGGCGAGTGCATTATATCAGTGAATCATTTACACTTGCAAACAAAATGATGCCATGACAGATATACACTGAACAGAAACATTATACATATGAAGTGTTTGAAGAGCTTTTAGCAAATAAAACTTTTATGCTATATCTTGTCTTAGAATCTAACAGTACGAAACTTTAGAATTATAATGATCGTTCGAATCTGATGAAGTTTATGTCCCACGAATTTAATGCAATAAAGTTAAAGATATGTTTTTTGAAGAAATCGCCTAATCTCAACAAGTTTCA
The DNA here is from genome assembly GCF_001194135.2 of Octopus bimaculoides. NCBI lineage: Eukaryota > Metazoa > Mollusca > Cephalopoda > Octopoda > Octopodidae > Octopus > Octopus bimaculoides. The sequence continues at coordinate 50,944,262 of NC_068990.1, forward strand.
AACATGTACAAATCGAGTATATCTCCAATTATTACGAATAATAAGTTTAAAGAATATTTAATTAATGTGGAAAATATGTTGGCGACAATCATGCCTCTCCCTCCCCAAAATAAACGAAATGCAGTGATGGAAAGGACAGAATGTATAGCTTTAAGAATGCAAGGAAAACGTAAGAGAACACGATAGTGATTCTCCAAAATTTTGGCCAAGTAAAGGATGGTTTTAACAGTTAAAGAAAAAAATAACCACCATAGCATAATCTTGAACCGACAGAAGAATTAGTTGCGTGAGTACATAAAAAACTGCCACAACATGTATTTAGACTTTTGAAGACATTATTAAAAAGGCAGTAGTCATATACTTGTCTCAAAGCTTAAGTCATGCAAGTGTAAGTTCATACCACAGTTTTAATATTGATGAAACTATCTTATTTTGAAAGAAAATACCTGAAAGTACATACCTGTTGAAAAGAAAATGCATTTGAGAATGCAAGTAGTGGCAGTCCTTCTAAGGGTGGATTGGCACTACTGGTGATAATGTAGCTGTTGACTTCAAACGGAAGCCAATGTTAGTCTGTCACTCTGAAAATCCCAGAGCTTTGAAAGGGAATTCAAAATGTATGTTGCAAGTAATTTGGTAAGCAAAGAAAGCCTGAATTCTGTATGTTTTAATATTGGTTTACTATTCATTCTGTTCTAGCAGATAAAGAACGTTCTACAAGGAAACGTTTATCATTTAGACAACGATATTGTAATCCGCCGTCTTTATTTTAAGATGTGGCATTTTTACCTCGAAATGCCACATAAGAAATTCAGCCAATCGACCAAGCAGTAATAATAACCATCAAAAGATAATAATAGGTAAGCTCAAAGAAAAGGGCCTAACTTGATAGGTTACAATGTCTAGAATGCTTGAATGATATTGAAGTAACATGGTCTGAGATAAAAGATTCGACAATATAAGGCTTTTTAAGAAGACGATTATGCCAAGATTTAATACCAGATTTTAAAAGGAGTGGTAATGTCAATCTGTCTCTGTATGTATGTTTGTCTGATCTTTCTTTGAAATAGAGAGAAGGAGAGAGAGAGAGAGAGAGAGAGAGAGAGAGAGAGAGAGGGGGAGAAAGTGAGAGAGAGAGAGAGAGAATTGGAAACAACCAGGAAGCGATGCATTGAAAAAGAGATGGAAGAGAGCGATGGTGATGACGCATGTACATTTATGTCACATCAAACTATATTTTCGTTAAGGCTCACTTTTACCTATTCGCTCAATCAGTCTTTCTTGGGCATAGTGGAATAAAGAGACAGAGAATATGACACACACCAACTGAGATAGAGAAAAAAGAGGAGATAGAACAAACGTGATGTTGGCGGTATTTGTAAAACATCAAAGTATTTTTTCTTCCTCTCCAGTGTATCTTTAATCTAACTTTCAGTGGGAATAGAATCGAGTCTTGAATGAATTTTCTGAAATCCCTGTATATGTTTTATATTCTTGCGAGCCATCTACTTACACTTTGGCTCTATAAACAATAGCTTTTTCAAGACATTTTCCTTCCAACGGACAGCAAGTCTCATCTTTGAAGTTGCAGTTCCTTAGATGATTAGATTCTTTGCTAATATAACATTGCTTTTCATTCAAGGCTCGATTCTGTTCCCATCGAAATTCTTTTCGATACCCAGAGAACAGGACAGCAACTAGTCTTGCAAAGCATGTCTGGGAATTGAAAGAGAATGACACCCGTCCTTTCAATGTAACCTGGAAAATTCTAGAAAAAGCATCAGCATACAGACATGGAACTTATAAAAGACCTATGAAAAGTAATCTTTGCCGCTCAGAAAAGTTCATCCCGTTCCAGGATAGAAATGCTTTGAACCAGAGACGCGAGCTCTTAAATTACTGCAGGCACGCCGCATAGTTTAAAATGTTAACCGACAAAATACCGTATGGGTAAAATGTTTTGACTTTCGGAATATATTTTTTGACTGTCGCATTTGAATTTGACTTTACATGGTATATTTATCGTGCATCCAACGCTAGTGTATATTTCGACTTCGTTTTTAAGAAAGCCTTCGACTATTTTCAAATTTAAGCTTATGCTTCGCCGAGGTTTATTTTTATTGATTACTCACGTATTTAATTATGTTATATCAAATGAATGTACAATTTCCTTATTTTTACATTTTAATATTATATACACCAGACAGTTTTAAAATTGTTTGCATATATACGTTATGGTGTAGATATGTTTCTATATATTTATGTGTATGTACAGGGGTTGGACAAAATAATGGAAACACCTTAAAATTTCAAACAAATTTATTTTAATATTGGGGTAGGACCGCCTTTGGCAGTAATTACAGCTTGAATTCTACGAGGTATGGACTCGTACAAAGTTTGAATTGTTTCCGAAGGAATTTCTGTCCATTCTTCAGCTAAAACAGTCTCCAGTTCTTGTAGTGATGATAGTGGAGGATATCGACTCCTTACTTGTTTTTTCTAAAATGCACTATGAATGTTCTATAATATTTAGATCTGGGGACTGTGGTGGCCAGATAAGATGTTCAACTTCACTAGAATGTTCCTCGTGCCATTCAGTAAGAACTTTAGCTGTGTGAATTGGCGCATTATCATCCTGAAATATTGCGTTTCCATCCGGAAACAGTTCCACAACTATCGGATGAATTTGATCAGATAAAATGCTGAAATAGTCTTGCCGTGAAGGGAAACCATTGCGTCAGCGGATATCCAAGATATAGCCCCCGCCCCAGATCAGCACAGATCCTCCTCCATGTTTAATAGTTGGAAGAAAGCAGTCTGGGTCAAATGATACTTTTAGCTGTCTCCACACGTATACTCAGCCAGTGGTCGGAAATAAGGTAAACGATGACTCGTCCGAAAAATTAACATTCTTCCACTGCTCTAGGGACCAATTCTGTAGGTTTTTTACTCCACTCTAAACGCTTTGCAACATTTGTTTTTGAAAGTAGAGCTTTTTCTGACTGCAGCCCTCCCGTGAAATCTGGCTCTGTGCAGCTCCAGGGGAATAGTTTTTGTGGAAAGTGAGTTCTCGATGTGGTTATTAAGCTCTTCAATAATTTTGGGAGCTGTACTTTTGTGATCCTTTTTAACAATTCTCGTAAGAGTCCGACGGTTCCTATCTGAAAGTTTTGGTTTTCTTCCGGAGTTTTGTTTCAACGAGGAGGATTTTCCCTCTTTCTCAAGGATTATCATTACTGTCGAGACAGTACTTCTTGATATACCAAACATCTGGGCAGTTTTCGTTACGCTAGTGCTTGCCATACGAGCACCAACAATTTGACTTCTTTGAAAGTCCGAAAGATCTGCCATTTTAATGAATTTTGATTTACCTTTTTCTGATGAAATGAAACAGCAATTTTAGCAAAACATATTAAGGAACACTAATAATAAGTAAAAAAAAAAGAACATAAAAATAAACAAACCTTTGACGGTTTTATAGATATTTTAAAATTATGATGCTATGATGCTAGGTATTTCCATTATTTTGTCCAACCCCTGTATGATTTGTAGATATGTATATGTATGCATATGCATGTGTGTGTGTGCGAATGCATATGTGTGTGTGTGTGCGAATGCATATGAGTGTATATATATATATATATATATATATATATATATATATA
>NC_068990.1:50947936-50948489 GCF_001194135.2 Octopus bimaculoides
TATATATATATATATATATATATATATATGTATATATACATATGTATATGCATGTGTATGCATATGTGTATGCATATGTGTGTATACTTTTATATATGTGAGCATGTATTTGCGCACATATTTTGTATATTTGTATGCGTGTCTATATGTGTATGTACATTTGTACTTATGTATTGGGTTGTCCGGAAAGTTCGTGCCGATTTATAGTAGCTTACCTTTCGACTTATTTTAGAACATGGTTGAGTCCATAAAATAGGATTTGACTACACCTCCATTTAGAGCACAGTTGATTAAAAATGTAATGGCAAGTATTTATTGACCTTTTTCTTTCCTTTAAAAATCGGCACGAACTTTCCGGACAACCCAATAGATATACATGTAATTTGATGTGTGCGTTTTCATGTGTTCGTTGCGCAAGCTATATGAAGTATCTAATTGTCGTTGGTTACTTTCGAGCGCCATGATGTAATACTTTTTGACCCTATCTGTTTTCCCCTTTCTCTCGCTAGTTTTCTGTTTCTCTTTCTTTTATTTCTTTTTCCTTCTTTTTCTT
>NC_068990.1:50948837-50955747 GCF_001194135.2 Octopus bimaculoides
ATATATATATATATATATACGCACTCATACGCACGGTAAGTAACCTACACAAACACAGCCCTACATTTATATAGTTATATAAAATGTAGATATATATGAGAGTAAGCTGAAAAGTTCATAAGCTGGCTATAAAAGTGTTATGCTAGAGATATGAACGCATAAATTTTAACTCTTCTTTATTAATAACTGCATTGCATTTTGCTAGGTCAACTGACATCTGACTGTTCAAAGAAGACTTCAAAAGTAACTGGTAAAATTTGGCAACGAGGTATTATCAAGTACCTGGAAAAAGAGGGTCTAGCCCCAACAATATTCATACTGACATGGTTGCTACATTGGGAGACGACATTCCAGCTTTATCAACATTAGAATGATTGTTTTTCTTGAAGATTCCATTGTGAACTGAATGTTATTATTCCATTAAGTAGTATTTATCATTAATTTCTCTGCTTTTATTCGAAAGGATAAAACAATCGCCTAGAATTTTTACCAGCTCTCTTTTATAAGAGTGTGGACTAAGAACTTTATAGGCCGATTATAAAGAATTAACATTAGAGCTGTGAATTTCAGCCCTTATTTGGCATCGTAGTGTTATCAAGTATCTGTAGAAAAAGGTTTTACTCCCTCCCCCAAAGACATTCATGCCTATATGGTTGCTACATTAGAGGATGACACTCCAGCTTTATGAAAAGTGGGAAGCTGAAATTTGGTGGGGAAGGGAGATTTTGTAGATGACCCAAGGTCTGGACATCTTGCAACTGCCATCACTGAGGAAAATATTGATCGTGTTTATCACATGGAGATGGATGACAGGCGATTGAGTATAAATCAAATAGCCAATGCTATTAGCATATCCCGTAAGAGAGTTGAGAATATTCTGCACCATTGATTATAATGGTATATTGTACTTCCATATCCTTTCACCAACCAGAAGCTGACAAGAACTATCCAAAGCACAAATATAAGTGATATTTGATAGGATAATCCTTAATTGACAATGTGATCCACAAACAAACAAAAACAGGATTTTTATGTCATTACGTATAACAAAACTAATCAAACAGTCCTCTCCAGTTTTCAGTTTCATGTTTCTATATTCAATTTCTGTTGGAATTGAGTACCATTAAGATGTTAATCTGTTCCGAGAAAATACCTTTTCTGCAAGTCAAATGCAATACATATTTACAATGATTTTTGAAAAACCTGTCTCATTGGTAGAATGACTATAGATTAGGCATCCAGGTAGGCGACGCTGTTTCATTCTAACTCGTAATAGGCCAGAAATGTTGCAAGTACAACATTTAAAACTATAGTTTCAAATTATTTAATTTAGTTTAAAATCAATCCTTTCCTTTTAGCATTTTTACAAAACCTACACGGAAACAAATTTATTCGTAATGCTACCACGTCATCATTTGCCTGTCGTCATCATCTCTGCATTTCCAAAAAGCTTGACGTCATAAAATTTTCTTCGTTCGAAACCATTGAATGATGGCACCATTGGATCCTATAAACATTGTTCTGAAAAGAGACTCGTATGGATTCGGTTTTGGTTTCCAACGGCAAACTCAAAATGGTAAAACGGGTATTTACGTTGTTGATGTTCTCAGAAATTACTACAGCAACAGAGCAGTCATGTTAGACGAGTCCGATCGCATATTAGCAATAAACGGCAGTGATTTAGAAAATAAAAATTCTAATCAGATACGCGAGTTGTTGAAAAAGTCTGGCAACGATGTATGTCTAACTATTCAGCCGAATAATAAGGAAACAAATACTATTCGAGCTGCTATACTGAATAATATTCCTGACTTTCTAAAGAATACAGACCAGTCGTGGAAAGCAAAGTTCTTAAAAATTATAAGAAATATATTTGAACAACCCAAAGGTGTTTTTGTTGTGACTTTCAGAAGATCAAATGATCTCAAATTTCGTATTCTAGGAGGTTCTGAACAGCCAATTATAAGCGGTTATACGGGAATTCATATCGTAAAGCTAGACAAGGATATACAATATTGCAGTGAAGGGATGCAGTTGTTAGTAGGTGATCGACTTATCAGTGCCAATAACATACCTTTAGATGGTGAAACTCTTGCGAATACTGACGCCATTTTACGAAATGGTAAAGAAGACACTATCAAATTGATTGTGTCACGCCTTGAATTTACCAGAAAAAAGAAGCTTGCAAATAAGAAAAGAGGTGGGATGTCTTTTATGTCACCCATATCAATGGAAATAGTGTTCCTAAGCACTTTGGCTTTCATGATTTCTCGTTTTATTAATTAAATTCCATGAAATACATTCTTCGAGCAAAAGAGAGAACTAACTATACAAACTAACACCCAGTAAACATCTATGGGAAATGTAAAAATGCTTTTGCTCTTAAATATGAGGAGAATTGTCAATTATAGACACACGCATATAGGAATAAATCTATGCATGGGATATCCTAACCTAATCTTTACTGACTTCGAGATTTCGACTGATCTGTGAATTATCCAAGCAGTTTGAATAACCCACAGATCTGGTGAAACTTCTAAGCTACTATCAATTAAATATTAAACTCTTCATGTGTTTTGACTTAATTATTCAGGAAGCGTTCATCGTTTTTATGCATACGAAATACTTAATTGTTACCATACAGTCCGTCTCTACGTTCTGAGTTCAAATTCCGCTGAAGTCGACTTTGCCTTTCAAAAGTATCAGCTAAGTACTGGGGTCGATATAATCGTCCTATTTCCTCCTCCGAAGTTTCTGGCCCTGTGCCAAAATTTGAAATCAGTCTATAGCCATACATACACGCATACATAATGGCTGCGACTCGATTTCGAATATTACTATCGCTTGGTGGTGTTCTTAAAACTGTTATGACCTTAGCATAGACTTTCAGGGTTCATTTGAGACAAAGCTGAAGGTCTATACTACTTGTGCTTTGTCTTCGTTGCTATGATCCTTAAGTATTTCTGTATGGTGAGTTTTTCTAAAGACTTATAAACCTTTTCTCAGCTGTGGCAACAATGTGCATTTCTTTCAGTATGTGTTTCATAAATATTTTGGTGACCCTTCTTCATATGACGTTTTAATCCGTCATGTAAAGCATGTTCTCTTCCACTTTGAAAGATAACGTATATTTCAAAGTTAACAACTTCTCTGTGTGTTTGGCTCCTCCGATGACATCTGAGGCTTGGCTTACTTAGACAGACCTGCCTACACTCCTTATATGGTAAATTGGGCTGTGCACCAACATACTCAGGAAAATTCACATCAAAACCATGACGAATATTTCTCTTCAGTTGTTCAAGCTTGTTACGGAAACCATTTTGTTTAAATTAGTTCCTTTCATCAGACATTTTCCTCCGGGATGAACGATCCAGAGCGGAGTTTCCCAGTCCATTTTTCTGGTGTATTCTTAATACAATCCTTATACTTTACTTTCGGTTTGTGCGCTGGTCTTTTACGCTGGGATAACTCACCATGCAGAAAATACTCAAGGATCATATGTTTGAGGTAAGTAAGCCAGGTCACACACGCATATAGCAACGAAGACAAAACACAAGTAGTATAGACCTTCAGCTTTGTCTCAAATGAACCCTGAAAGTCTATGCTAAGGTCATAACAGTTTGGCTTTCTTGATTCAGAAGGAAATTTCATCGGCTTCGTGCAAGTCTTTTTCGTCACTTTAAAAACAATACAAACATAGGCATCACCTGATTTTTAACATCTTTATTAACATACATATATTTGTGTTTATGCATATGAAAGCGCACGTGCGAGTGAGTGTGTGTGTGTGTGCGTGCGTGTGTGTGTGTATTAGTTGCAGGATTCGTTAGAATTTAGGTGCATCAATACGTAGGGTATCAGAACCAGCTAGGTAGCATAACATAGAGTTCACAGGGAGGTAAAACAACCATAAGGTATCATGTGGTGTTAGTATACCGAAAGTATGTAGATATGCAAGTATCAAATCCAATATAAACCGTAAATCTGACTCAAGGTTCCACATGTGGCGTAGTTATAAAAAGAACACATATGGAGTTTAAAATTTGCTACAGCTGTTTCGGTAGAATTTTATTAATATATTCATAGATTATATCATAGCGTTAATTCTCTATCTTCAGGTAAAATTTTAAGCATATATACAAGCAAGCTAAAACTTTGATGATAACCTATACAATAAACAGCATAATGAATAAGTGATATTTTGAAAAAACAAAAAAACAAAAGAATATTATAATTTATAGAGAAATCAGAAGTGTAAAGGACATGCGAATAGCAAATTACAAGCAGTTATCTTGAAAGAGTGCAAGGAAACTGGCGGGCTAGCCAAAGACTTCAAGGAAGATACCATGTAGGCCATGGGCGAGTGGGGTCATGGTGCACCACTCTTGTGATTTACTTTAATGGGTATTTTCATGTAGCCCTGTGTCTAATAAGTCAGAAAATTGATGTTGCCAGCAAAAAACTGGGATGAAAGCTCTAACTTTGCAACTCTTCGCCAAAATAGTTCAAATGACCACTTAAAATGATTGCGTGGTTCAGATCTACAAGTTCATGCAAATGATAAACAAATTTATTCTGTAAAAAGCTCACCAGAGGTCAAAAGGCCACAGACTTTGACCTTTACTTATAATATCTCGCATTCACAGGTTTTATTTATCTCCAAGACCATATAACGTCTTTTGTTTATTGAAAATTCATCAAAACGAAGGTTTACACGTGCTTTTAAATACCAGAAGTAAAAAAGATTGAAAAGAATGTGAGATATTTCTGTACTTTTACATACTGTTTTGTACGTATTACTGAATGTGTCGAACAGAAGTAAGGCAAAATCTAGCAAGTGGTACTTTGGAATCTTTCCTTGAATCATTGCAAATGGCCACAGTAGGTAATATTTGAGTTGATCTATAAAATGAAACATCAAATTATGCAAATATTTTCATCAAAGAGGTTGTTGAAGTCAAAAGTAAACAAAAGTTGACCCTATCTACACCACAGCAGTTTGTTATACATGGTCGTTATGAAATGTGCCATATAATTTTAATATTGAAACAAATTCAGAAAATCAGAAATTATTATTATTTCGTGGATATTGATTTTTGAAGGAATTTCATCGTATAGTTCGTGGCCTCATCGAGGACGGTTAATAGCGAAAATAAAATTGAAAAAGTGTGTCAGTATAAAATGTGTGTGATTATTTAGTGGTTATTGAAGTGTGCCAGTCTCAATCAGGATTCGAAACGGCTAATCGAAGCGGCTGTTTTTTAGATCTCAGTTTTGTCAATCAAAATAACCCATGGTACCAGAACATCCAGACATTATTCGCATAGAAGAGTGAGAGGTAAGTCTTAGTTTAATTCTTTTGTAACCCTAAAGATTCCGCTCGTGATTTCACAGCAAACAAGGTACAGGGCGAGACTTTAGATTGTGTAGGTGTATTTTTACCCACTTCAGTGTTTACTCACGGCCTGTTATACGTCGCTATGAGTAGAACAACGGACTCCAGTAATTTGAAAATTAGTGTCAACAAAATAGAAAACATCATCTACAAAGAAGTTTTGTAATCATGTTGATATTATCGAAATGAATATGATTTAAGTAAGAAAATTTGTGAACTTTGAATGTATAAGTATAAACAAGCGTAAATAAGTGTAAACAACTAAAATAAAAGTATATCTAAATGACATTTAAAAAAAAAAACTTTTTATGTAGTGGTCAAAGGAAGCTCTGGCTTTCGTTAGAAGTGGTCCACATAACCATCCATGATACAGAGGCTGGGAGACTATTTCAGTTCGGGACTGAATCGTCATCACATGTTACTTAGTCACAAACACATATCATATAGCTGCAACAGAATGCTGTATCACCAACAATAATGTGATTTATCTAAGACATTACCCAATAACCTATCAAGTCCATTTCACATTTCTCAATATATATACTGCTGTTATGACTTCCCCACCTCATTTTATTCCTCCATCGTATATAGATAGATTTGCTAGTTAAAACAATGGATGTACGAGTTTGCTTTAAAGTTGAGTTAGAAATCTCAAATTCGGATCATTAAAATTTGAATTAACACATTTCCAATGAGCATTCACCCTAATTCTTACCTGATTGTATCTTATTTTCACGACAGTTATGTCTGTTCTTAGTTTCATTAACGAAGGGAAACCTAATAATTACGATACTATGAAAATGAGAATAACCGAAGAACTGAAAACCACAGATCTTAGAATGGACCACAGATTATATCTCCCAAAAATCAAGATAGACAATAAAACAACATCAATAATAAATAACATAAACCTGGCCGTCACGGAACTAACAACCACAGAAACAACTAGCAATATCACTGAGCTAAATGACATAATATATGCGGCAGCCACTGCAGCCACAAAAGAAGCAGGATACTCACTCAAACCCATCCGAACAGGAGTTCTACCACCCAAACAGACCTTGTGGATAAATAGTATCCAGAACAAAATTAAAAAAAAGAGAAAAGTTTTATCGATTCTCAACGAAATTAGTAGACAATCAACACAACTAAGTAACAAGAAGAAAACAAAAATACTGTACAAATACAGCATTACAGAAAAAGACTTACCTGAGGCAAAAGAAAAACTAAAGCAAGATATCCTTGCCAAAGCACAAAGGATCCGCCTATATGAGAAACGCCAACGTTTCTTTGAACAAAACAAACAGTGCAAATCCAACCCCAAAAAACTCTACCAAGAACTGGGTAAAAATAAAATAGACATTACTGCAGTACCAACCGCAGAAGAACTGGAAGAATTCTGGAAACAAATGTGGTCGGTGAAGCAACAACCCCAGAAAAGGACCATTAAAACAACGAACTTAGCACCTGAGAAACTCTGGACCCCTATAACAACTGAAGAGGTCACCCAGACAC
>NC_068990.1:50955757-50956268 GCF_001194135.2 Octopus bimaculoides
GGACCCCTATAACAACTGAAGAGGTCACCCAGACACTGCAAAGACTAAGTAACTGGAAGGCACCTGGGCACGACAAGATCCCCAACTTCTGGTTAAAACACCTAACAGGAATACATAAAAAGCAGGCAGAAAACTTTAACAACATACTAGCATAGCCAGAGACAATGCCTGAATGGCTCACGAAAGGGAAAACCATCTTAATTCCCAAATCCACGGAAACGGAGAAACCACAAAACTATAGACCTATAACCTCTCTCCCTACGATCTACAAAGCCTTTACTGCAATAATATCGCAGAGATTAAGTAAGCACCTGGAAAATAACAAGCTGTTTCCAGAAGAGCAGAAGGGATGCTGCAAGGGCTCATACGGCTGTAAAGATCAATTATTGATCAATAAAGCCATAACTGAAGACAGCCACAGAAAGAAGAAAGGCCTCAGTATGGCCTGGGTGGACTACCAAAAGGCTTTCGACAGTGTTCCCCACACCTGGATTCTGGAAACACTAGCCAT
>NC_068990.1:50960102-50961926 GCF_001194135.2 Octopus bimaculoides
TGGGTGGAATAATCTCCCACTCCAAAGTAGTGCTTTTCTTGTTGTTCTTGTTGTCCGTCATGTTAGAAAAAACAAAAAGACAGTTCACAGAGATAGTTCAAAAAGTTTTTGAAGTAAACAGAAGAGAAAACAGTTCAGGAAAAAACAAAACAAAAAGACATGACGAACACACTCTTCCGGCCACAGATACTCCTGGCCCAAACTGGAACTTGGTAGCAACAGCAAAACCAGGTACTCCGAAGCAGGAACTACAGCAAACCAGGTACTCCAAGGCAGGATTTTCAGCAAACCAAGTACAAAAACAATATTTTGGTGGCGAGAAACAAAACAAACCAAAAAAAGTTAGCTCACCTCAGCTTGACTCACCACAGTCTAGAGTTCAGCAGGGATTTATTAAAAATAACAACAAATTCCCACCGAACTCAAAAAACAAAAAGTCCTACCTGTAACGAGTGTCTTTTCCCCCCTCTTATTCACGCAGTTCAAAGCAACAGCAAAACCAGGCACTTCGAAGCAGGAACTACGGAAAACCAGGTACTCCAAGGCAAGAATTACAGCAGAGGAACAATATTTTGGTGGCGAGATACGACCACCAAAAATATTTTAACTCACTAAAATGTGAGTACAACTAGACTCACCACAGGCAGACAAAAATGTTTAGAGTTGGGCAGGTATATATTAAAAATAACACAATAAATCCCCACCGAACTAAAAACCACAAAAGTCTTACCTGTAGCCAGTCTCTTATTTCTCTTATTCACGCAGCTCAAAGCAACGTGACATTCACAGTAGCAGTAACCGACAATTGACGGCGCATGCGTCGAGAGTAGGCAAGCTACTTACCACACAGCCGCTCCTGCGCCTATATATACATTTATTTATTATAGGCTTACGGCAGTTTCAGATGTGAGTTTGAGTGCATTCAGTCGATTGATCGACTGAAAATAGAGGGAACCACTAGCCCAGAGCTATCTTCTTCAGAGCCAAAACAAACCAACTTAATTGTTTGTTGGTACTTACCACGAGTGAATAGTATTGCCGTCTAGTAAAGAAATTTGGTTCAATACCGTGTAGAATGCTGTCATGACTTGTTCATACTCCTCTCCCGCCCGTCTAGTTTTAGTAGTATTTTTAACGTTTGTTTTATTTGATGTTTGTCTTAAGTCTCAGAGCTGATTTCTTGATTCTGTTTTCTCTCAAGATCATTTTCATAGGAGTGTGTTCTAATTTCCAACTTTTAGACCTCAGGTTCGTTCTTCCTTAAGCAACGCGTCCCTTGATGATTTGCGTGATGGACGATGTGGTATAATTTGTTTCCAATATGAATTTATATAAAAAATTCATTTTAATCTTACTACTCTAGACAGATCCACTTCAACAAGTTTGGAAGGGTCTGCCTACCCTCATTTAGGTGAGATATGCTGCACTCGTCACCAGCCCAGTAATAATAATAATTATAATTAATTCTTTTATTGGTCACAAGGGCCCACATACAAAATAGTAAAAGACATGCAACAGCATTAAAAACAAAAACAGGACGATACAATGGGTTTTCGCGTGTATACAATGTAGTAACAAAAAAGTGGAACAAATTAAACTCCCAATAGGGGAGGCGCTTTAAGGTCCTCATGGAAAACCCCACAAAAACCACGGGTGCCTGAACAACAGGGCAAGAGTCATTTTTTTTACAGCTGTAGGCTCAGAACTGTTCCTTTCACACTGGCCATTCTTTCAACATTCACTCACCTTTCAACAAGTTTGCTACAAGGCAACACTTCCCTCTCCACCTTCAGCTTTCTTTTCAAGTGAAACTTGAAAAAGTTG
>NC_068990.1:50962257-50963523 GCF_001194135.2 Octopus bimaculoides
TAGTTGATCTTCATCGACGCCCAGAATTTCTCCGAGAACGTCGTCGAACTTTCCCTCCACTAGCCCTCTATAGAACGCTGGAGTGGAACTACCTACCACAGACCGCATTGCTCGCATGACGGAAGGTTGGGAACGCTTGTCAGCACTCGAGGTGCCAAGCTCGCCCACTCGGTCTACACCTAATCCAGGATGGCAGCTCAGTCAAAGAGACAAGCTGTAAAAGATTGTCTCTTACAAACGGTGACCACACCTGCTCACCGTCAAGGAAACGCTGGAGATGACCCAACCTCAGCGCATGTCTGCGCATCATTATACACGGCATGCCTAGCTCTCCATTCAGCGGATGTTGAAAGCAGATGGAGCGCCTGACCCAGTGACAGAAAGCGGAACAGTATGCGCACCAGCTTGGTCAACTAGCAGACGGGGCAAGGGGTGACAGTCAAGTGGTAATAGACGACGGATGCGATGTACGTATTCGCCACTCCCGCTCGACCCTTCAGGGACAGCTTTCTCTCGGCCCATTTCTGGGTGAGATTGGCTACCCTGCTCGTCACCGCATCCCAGTTTTTCGCCACCTGGCAGTCCGGACCAAGCGCCTCATCTAACTTTCTAACTAAATATTCCTGTATTCTAATTCTCTCTTCCGCTAATGCCTTGCTAAATCTAATCAATTCAACTCTAATTGCCCTTTTAAGAGCAAACCACCAGTTGTTGTTGACGATTGCCGCCATCAATGCCCCCGCTTAACTAATCTACTAATCCGGTCTCTGCTTCCAGTAACCGGGACGCTGTCTATGAAGCCTATCTAAGTCGACCGTACAGATCACAAATTTGTGGACTGTGTAAGCGACCATGTGGAATTGTGGACACCCTGAGCTATCTTTGTCCGCTGGCCGACAAAATACCTTATCTAGATACGTTCTAGACGACCCGACGCGGTTTGTCCAATCCACATTGGCACATTCGGGTAATCTAGTCGGTACCTGTCACACAATTGAAAACGTGTGAGGAGGTTTTTGAGGCTTTTGCACCTCACTCTCCTATCAGATACTCCCACGCAATCGAAACGTCCATCTAAGACAGTATTCCAATCCCCTAGCAATACTAAAGTCCTAGACGTTCCTAGGAAGACCTCCAGATGCTTGAAGTTATCAGACCGCCCTGCCCCTGTCGGAGCATATGCAGCCACCAGTCTCAGAGCACCACCGTAACTGTTGTTCACATCTAGGACCACCAACTTACCTTCCAGATCCAGGAAGACTGCCT
>NC_068990.1:50963718-50966813 GCF_001194135.2 Octopus bimaculoides
GTTGGATAGTCTGGATTTATAGGCTGCAACATCTACACTAAGGGGCCTCAGGTTATTTAAAAGGTGACCGTGTTTCCAAGGCGAGTCGAGGCCCCTGACATTTATACACTCTATTCTGAGCATCACTATTGTAAAATACATTTAGGCTGGAGAAAGGCTTTACTTAACATTGTTGTCTGGCGTTTCCACGAGGTTTTTGAACAGTGTTTTCGAAAATGTTTTTTCAAAATACCCAACAACATTTGGAAAGTTGATTTTTAATGTGTTTTACGTGTCGTGCTTTAGTTTTAAAATTTGTATGTGTGGTGGTGGTGGTGCATTGTGTGTTGGGAAGACAAAGTCTTTTATTGTGGTGTCTGTATTATCTGATGTATTGGACAATGTGTGTGTTGTCGGTGTTAATGGCTGTGAGGTTGGTGTGTTTGTGCAGTCTGTTTGTACACTGTGTCGGTGTTTGTGGTGGCAGTGTTGGTGTTGTTGTTGTTGTTGTTGTTGTTGTTGTTGTTGTGTTTATGTGTTGCTGCTGTTGGGAATTTCCTCCTGTTTGCGCCTCCACCTCTTTTCTTCTAGTGTCTTTTTCCTTCTTTTTTTGGGGGAGAAACTGTTTCCCACCCTTTCTTCTCGACTTCAATACTCGAATAGCCTAAATTGTTTTGGTCGGGAAGTTGGTGCAATTTATGCACCTCCAGTATTCTGGCGCTATCCTCTATATCAAAGAGGACAGACGCCACCAGCCAGCATATATTTATTTCGTGGGGAACCTCCCCAATTTTAATTTTGGTGACGCACACATCTCAAGTAAGAATTCCTCAGTTTTTAGTGGCACTGTGGAATGCTGTCTTGCTTCTACCGTTGCGAAGCGTACTTCTACAGTGCCTAAACGTTTTCCTCGCGTTAAAAAGGTTTTACTCGTCCATACAGGTCTTAATGCAATTTCTAGTTGCTGTTGAATTTCTCGTTCTACTCCTTTTTTTAATGTTTAATGATCTGTAGCTTACTGATTTTCCCTGTGTTTCTTTTATCAGTTGTTGTGGTGTGTTAAGGACAATATTATTTTCTTCCTTCTTCAACAAACCCTTTACAGTTTTCAAATCGTCAAATGAATCAACTGTCTTGCTTGTTTCGCCGCTGAGGCAAAACCGTTGCGTCTTGGTTTGTCATTATTCTTCTTGTTTGATTCTTACTTTTCTTTTGTGTTTACTGTGTTCATGTCGGTGGTGACGTTGGTGGTGTTTTCTTCACTTACTTTTTCATTTTCCATGTTAGTGCTGGTGCTGTTAGTAGTGTTCGTACTTGTGCTGCTCAGAGGGGGAGAAATCGTGGCTGTACTGGACGTCAGAACAACCACTGCCACTCCCATCAACAGAGGAAGCCGTTTTGTTTTTCGTTTGACGAAGAAACAGAAAATATATTTAATAGACACAAAGTCCAAAATTTACCCCTTAAAGAGGGAAATTTTCAACAAAAGAACCCCTTCTGCACACCAAAAGGGGTTTGGAAAACAAAAGCAAAGAAAACAGTCAAGAAACTTGAAGAAAGTTACAAGAAAATCCAAACTTACGGAGCACTAAAACACGTTTTAACTCGCCGACAACAACAACATTAACAACAATAATAATAATATTAATTATATATATATAAATTCCTTCGTCTCTCTGTCTGTTCCCAATGCATTCTTAAACGATTCAACCAAATGAAATCAAATTTTACATGGTATTACTATCAGACCCTGCGAGTGTCAACATGTGGTTTGTTTGGTTTAAAACAATGCATCATTGGCATTGGTTCCGTATTACGTGTCAAAACTCAAAGAATAAATGTGAAACAATAATATCTATATTGTAATAAAAGTGAAAGAATAACATCTATATTGTAATGTAATATATTGTTCAACTTTTATACTTTTACTTTTAATTCTAACCATGACGACGACGACGCCACATTTCGTATATGACTGTGTATCTTTCTGCGAATGCATGTCTATGAGTGTATGAGTGCGTATATGTATGTGTGTCTTTCCACGTTAGGTATGTTATTAAACATACTATATGATTCACTTTTATACTTTTACTTATAATTCTAATCGCGACAATGACGTGTGTGAGTGTGTATGTTTCACAGTGTGTGTGTCTTTCAGTATGAGGTCCGTTCTTAAACACATGTAGATGTGAGGACTGGTTGACTACGACAACAAACGTCACATCTAGTACATGACTGTGTATCTGTCTGTGAATGTATGTGTGTCAGTGTATGAGTGTGTATATGTCTCACAGTGTGTGTGTGTGTTTTCCGCGTTAAGTACGTTATTAAACATACTATATGTATATGAGGGCTGATCAGTGTCAATACGAAATTTTATTTTCATTTCCATTAAAACAATATAACATTTCATAGAAATAATCTTTCTAGTTATGAAGATATACTTGCATAGCAAGTGACTGGATCTAAGATCGTATACTCGGAACACACACATATATATGCAACCTTCGACGGAGTAACAGTTATATATACAAATTGAACAGACACACATATCAGTACATAAACATTTATTTACATGTACACATATACACACATGCAGACACGTCTACCCACTTACATAGTAAATGCTCACAAACATACATACATACACACATGTACATACATACATACATACATACATACATACATACATACATACATACATACATAAACACAGGTACATACGTGCATACATACATAAACACATGTATATCATAAACTGTTACTTTCTCAGATTCAGCACCAAGTTTTGTCAGTGAAGAAGTTGCAGTTTCAAAGCGACGAAAATATTTTGCCAAATTAAATTTAAATGTTGAAGTGAATCTAACGGTTTTTGTGTGTTTTTAAATGGCTTATAAACACTTTCCACGTTTCAATTGTTTTTGTTTCAGCACACGATCTCAGATCAAGTCACTTGCTATGAAAGTACATCTCCGTAATAATTTAAAAGTTTTTAAATGGCTTATAAGCACTTTCTACGCTGCAATTACTTTTTAATCATATTACTAAAATTCCCTTCTATTTATTAGGTCTTCTCATAAATTTTTATCAATTTTATTATAATTGTATTCCATAAT
>NC_068990.1:50968515-50969469 GCF_001194135.2 Octopus bimaculoides
ATTTCTGGGTCATTGTTACAGTTTTTGCCAACTCTGTATAATCTTTGTTTCAGAAAATAATAATGGCAGACCCTCAGCTTAGTCAAGAAATGAAGAGGCATGCTGTTATTGTGGTTATAAAGGCTGAGCATAGCGATTTAGAAATATCATGATTTTTAAAAGTTGCCAGATCTTTCGTCTACAAAGTTTGTAAGGAGATAGACAATGGAGATGGAAACCTATCACCAGTATCAAAGCATAAAAAGCATTCTAAACTCTCTGAAATTATCAGAACACCTGAATTTATCCAGCAAATTCAACTGAACATTGACTACAATCCCAGAAAGTCCATGAGGTCAATTGGAAAACATCTCCATTTGTCAGGAGGATAAGTCAGAAATGTTGTCCACGAAGACATCAGATATAAGTCTTATATGATGAGGAAAGGTAAAAAAAGCAAGAGAAAATCACTACATCAGATCTAAAAACTTCGACCAAGATCAAAATGTTAAATTTTACTTAATTTGCTTTGCGGGAGCGTATATTGTTGTTAAATGCTCGAAATACGAAACTAGAAAAACAGCCAACAGCTGATGAAGAGTCGTTCGTTATGTTTGTTTTGTTTTCCATTTGTGTCTTTCGTTATTCGAAAGAATAGTTTATGTTCCATATACTCGTGCTTCGCACTTTTCTGTTGTACGCGTTTCAAAACGTCCTGTGCCCACAGAAGTATATATATACACGAGTATAAGGAAAATAAGACAAGGTAGAAAATGCTAAAATAATTTTATCACGAAGAACATTTTAGTACCGGTTTCGGTCTTTTCAACTTTTTCAACTTTTTCAACTTTTTCAACTTTTTTAACTTTTTCAACTTAGAGTAAAGCAAGAAAAACAATTGAATTGAAGAAAATGAAATGAAATGTTTCTTTTTTAATATTTCCATAGTCTTCAAACAGGTAGGACATTCCCTCT
>NC_068990.1:50969507-50971430 GCF_001194135.2 Octopus bimaculoides
GTAGCAGTTCTGAAGAAATAAGGGTGCAGAGGAATGCTTGTTCTGGATTTTGTTTGTTTAAGCAGCAGCAGCCGAGGAGGGAAAGGGTGAAGAAAAAGAAGAAGCAGGAATAGGAAAAGAAGAGAAAGAAGAATATTCATATAAACATGCACTCGCATTCATATGTATGAAATATATTTCTTACTTGTTTCAGTCATTAAGCAACAGCCATGCTGGAGCTTTGCTCAGGCGATTCTAGATGATGGAATATCTATAATATTATATCATGTTAAACACACACACATACACACACACAAACACACAAACACACACTTACACGCACACACACACAAATAGATACATACACGCAAGAACACACATGTGCACTTTTTACTTGTTTTTGTTGCTTGTGTTCTTTTTACTTGTTTCAGTCATTAAGCAACGGCCATGCTGGAGATTCGTACAGCCTATTCTAGATGATCAATCGGACCTTAGTAGTTAAGTGAAGTACTTATTGAAATGGCAAAAAGAATGAAAGTTTTGTGGACAGGTAGTGCTTAGGCGTGAACAAATACTCTCGTACATGCATATATACGAAAAGTACCACCATCTTTCTACCAGGTAGAACTTATTACTTATATCTTGATATATATACCGTTAACTAGAATACAGCTGACAACTACCAATAGATTTAATTCTAAATGGTTGAAGACTATATACTGCACAAAGTCCTCTAAACATAAGCAACTACGTCACTACTCCTTTTATCTTGACCCTACTATTTCCTCTGCCACTGTCTAAATTATAGTAGGCTTCACAAGGTATGCATTATTTTCTAAACTCATTCTGCCACAGATATAACAAGAGGAAACAATTTAAATATTTTAGTTTCCATTATTGATGTAAATTTATTTAAAATGTTTTATCCTTTATGTCTGATGTCTATGCAGTGATCTGACGAGAACGGTTTCTTTCAAAATGATGTAATGTTTTCATTAATCAATCAAATGGAGCCGCTTAAAACGGCTCTAATGAATTGACACCTAAACATAAATCACAATTATAACGGAGAGGGTTGCAAAAACCCTTGTATGTCTAGAAGTAGCAGTCAAAACCACCATAAAGCCGCTATAAGCATTCATATTCTATCTCTTCACAATGAAGCTGTCGGCGGGCGACATGATGGATGTAACTGCTATTTCTAGACATGCAAAGGCTTTTGTAACCCTCTCCGTTATGATTGTGATTTATTTATAATTATACACATTTCTTTTATGAAATTTATGAATACATGTTTGGCCATTGATATATTCGTAAATAATTATGAATTATTTATGATATATCCATCTTAATGTATTTTTACATTACTCTTTAACTATTTAACTTTTTCACTCATATCCAGTGAATCGCCGTGGCTAGATTTACTGTTCGTTTCTTAAAAACGCTGTGCATGATTGGAATTCAGAATTTTGAATGTGTAGATAGAGGTTGATACATTATATTTGCCGGTCGGGACACATGTAAGCCTCAAGGTAGTTTTTTTGTGAATCTATTTGTATCTACAGGAATATTCTCCTGAAGAGTAGAATGGAACCTTCAGGTACCCAACTTTGAAATTGCTATAAAGAATTTACCTTTTATTTTTAAGCTTTGAATTTTATGCCATGCCGCCCGCTGATAGCTTTATTGTGAAGAGACAGAATATGAATGCTCTTAGTGGCCTTATTGTAGTTTTGACTGCTATTTGTAGACATACCAGGGTTTTTGCAACTCTCAAAGTTATAATTGTGATTTATTCATAATTATATACATTTCTTTTATGAAATTTATGATTACATGTTTGGCCATTGATATATTCGTAAATAATTATGAATTGTTTATGACATATCATTCGTAATGTATTTTTACATTACTCTTTAATTATAGATATATATGTGTATATAT
>NC_068990.1:50971682-50972957 GCF_001194135.2 Octopus bimaculoides
ATCTGCAGACTAGTTTCAGGGTGTTGCCCCTTGTCAATGCAGAGCAGCCAAGCTCCAGCCAGGCGGCGCTACTGACTGTCTGTTCGAAGGTTATTTATCTAATTTCAGTGGAATCTATCCACTGGTTTTCAGAAATAGAGTTATTAATATTTCTAAGTCTCTCTAAAGGAGACTACGGCAGCGGTACTGGAAATTAATAGTTATCGCCAAGCCAACATGGCAGTCCCAAAATTAGGACGAAAGCTGCCGTGAATTAGCTCCAAGAAGCCATCACCTCTAGCTAGCTATGTGACACACGAAACCTGTGTCCTTTATAACCTTCGAACTTTTTTCTTTTTACATCAAAACATCATCATCATCAAAATATTGCATAACGATAAATTCAATAGCATTTAACAAAGGTTTCAGAACATTGCATAATCACAAATTTACAATCAAGAGTTCATATATCAAGTCGAATTAAAAATTCTTCGTTGTTTTCTTTTCCATTAACAACATGTCCCATCAAAGTTCTTTTCTTTTCTTTTCTTTTCAGTTAACATCACAGTTAACGAAAGTTAACGAAGTTCTTTTCTTCTTTTATAACATATAACGACAAGTACACTTTTAAAGAATATTTAAACAAACCTTCACCGCACGAATTTCCTTTCTTTCAAAACTCCTACTACAATCCAAGAAGTGACCAACTGACTACTACGATCTTTTGGCTGCCACAACAGTTCCATCTCTCTGTCCCTCTCTCTCATTGCTTCAATCCCTATCTACTGACCATAGGCTCTCTCTCTCAGCCTCTCTCTGTCAGTCTCTCTGTTCATTTTCACTGGCTCCACTGGCCTTCACATCAACTGCTGTACATCTTCACTGGCTGACGTTCTTCATCCAACTCCCTGGCCAACTGCTCTGGCCAATCGCCTCGCGCCAACTCCTTGATACCAACTGCTCTGGCCAACCGCTCGCGCCAATTCCGTTTACAGCAACTCTCTCTCTCGTATTTATCACAAATACCATAGCTTTACAGTGCTACATTACTCCCCTCCAAAGCTGGGTCAGTTCAGTACAATTCCTATCTTGTTTTTCTGAACTTTCGCTGACCGGAAAGGGTCAGCGATCACTCCTACGCTAAAAATAACTGTACTTGTTCACAGGACAAAGGAAATACCATTGTCCTCAACAACCAGAATACGGTTTCAAACCCAGCTCGGGGAATAGGGATATAACATTAATTTGTTTTTCGGTGGTCGCATCAATATATATATATACATATATATATAATTT
>NC_068990.1:50973615-50976073 GCF_001194135.2 Octopus bimaculoides
TCAATAAAGTTCTAATAAGATAAGAAATTAGGAGGTATATTCCGTTGGATGATTTTGAATATATTTCCTTAACCATATAGGTTTTTTGGAGCATAAATATCAACAATATTAATAATAAGGATTACTACAAAGTTGCATATCATTACCTTTAATTCTTTAATTTATATACAGCATTACATAGGCCAACACATGTTTCAACTGCACCGATTAGTAACCGTTGTAATTGCAGCTCTACTATAAAACCGGTGCATTTTCTTCAGGGTCTTTACTTGATATCCTTCGATTTCACTGTTTAAAGATTTTCTTTTATATACTCTGCGCTGTATGATGCAAAGTTGTCCGTTAAGTTAGACGCGAACAATCTCCATTTCAAGTTTTGATTGAATAATCGCTTATAGTCCATTATTTCAACCCATTCTGTTGTTTAAATGTTTATTATTCATTTATACTAGGCAAATGTGAATTTCCTCATGTGCAAGCATCTCAAAGCTTGTTCCTGTCTAGAATTTATTACATTACCTTTGGATGTATAAATTTGGTAAAATACTTCTAAACATGTCACATTTTTTGGTTCCAAGTCTGTATTGGTTTTGCAGTACACAAAAAATCTCATTTGATAGTGTAGTCTTTGTTTTTGTCCTTAATAGACTAGATTAATTTGCTAAGACCTGTTTGGAATCTTTTATTTTTATCTCTAAATGAACTCCAATGATTTGCCAGTCTCCTCTTGAAAATTAATGATGTCTCCCAGATGTAAAAGTATTCATTATCCCCAGCTTTACATCTACATATTACATTTTTAGTTTTACACTTATTTTTCTCATAACAAGATTCCCACTTAGAACAATTGCAAAGATAATTTTTTATATTTATCTCAGATTTAGTTTTAATTCGGTCATTCATGGTAGAATCAAATTCATTTCCACCAAGTTCTTTATTACTATTTACTCCATTAGATAACGTTATCTTTGTTCTAATTCTAGCTGAACTTTTATTCAATTTGACGTTATCAATTATGTTAAATTGGGCTGTTTCCGTTTCCACATTTAAAGTCCTAGCGTTTCTTTCTATTTGAATTTTTTATATTCTGTTTGACGTTATTTATGCTTATTTACTA
The DNA here is from genome assembly GCF_001194135.2 of Octopus bimaculoides. Taxonomy (NCBI): domain Eukaryota; kingdom Metazoa; phylum Mollusca; class Cephalopoda; order Octopoda; family Octopodidae; genus Octopus; species Octopus bimaculoides. The sequence goes on from NC_068990.1 coordinate 50,974,733, forward strand.
CGCTATTTAGATTATAATCACTTTTTGGAAATTTCGATATTATTTTAACATTATGTGTTGCTATAATACAGACAAAAAGCCAGTCTAATCTTATGTCTATCAAAAATGTGATATTTGTGATCGATTGGAGAAGATTTTTGAATTGCCTTATTAGACAATTTTGAAAAAATGTAATTTACCTGTTTACCAAATGGAATAATTAACCATAAAGTATTCTTCGAGTTAAGATCATAATCTTGATGTTTATACCCGCTTTTCGAACGAGTAAGTATTCTTTGATTTCAATCCATATTAAAGTTAGCGTTTATTTTTATCTTTAAAGCTTTTGGTTGTTTTTATATTAAAAGAATTTTAGATTTTATTAGGGAATACTACATCCTCATTTCTATTGGCAGTACGAGAATTTTTAACCTGGTTATCAACAATCTTATGATTTTTCCTTTTGTTTGAACTATAATTGTTCATTTGATTATTTTTCCCTATTACAATCACATAATCATGTTATTTTATCAACTTCTATATTCGATTTTAAATCCCCATTACTACCTTTCTTATAATTAGATTTGCTTATAGTGCTAGTTTACCAAAATTACAAAAAGTAGATTCGTTATTTGACTTATTGAACTTAATTTTATTATTATTAAAATTACTATTTAAAACAGATTCGTCATTTGACTTATTAAACATAATTTTATCCTCATATCACGCTTTCCAAAGTGCCTATTTATAGTAGTCTTCATTAAGTTTGAAAATATTCTCATTGGCTGATAATTTAGTTATACTAGACAAAATGTTCTTTATTAGTGAGTTTGTCACTGATTTGGGATGATTACTTCCAATATTTATATATTTAAAGTTTTCATTAGGTTTATGAAAGGGTTTATAAATTCCTTTTTTAATCTCTAACATAACATCTAAGAAATTAAGAGTCATGTCCATCCTCTATCATTATAGATAGACCTATATTTTTAAAGAATCTAAAAAAATTATTTCTATATATGAATATATATATCTGTATATATAAAAGGTAGGATGTGTGTGTGTGCGTGTGTGTGTGTGTGTGTGTGTGTACGTGAATGTAATCTATGCACGTCCACAAATTATGTATACGTATATGCGTATCTGTTTATTTGGTTATAGGCGTAGATGTATATGTATGTGCATGTGTATGTATCTATTTCTATTTATACATGTGTATGTATATATATATATGTATATATGTGTGTATGGGGACATGCACACATATGTATATTTGTATATGCGTAGGTACGTAGGTGCATATGTGTAAATGTGGGCGTTTGTGTGTATATATGTGTGTATATATATATATATATATATATA
>NC_068990.1:50976823-50979015 GCF_001194135.2 Octopus bimaculoides
TATAACAAAAATTAAAATCTTGGACATAGAATTGCCAAAGGTCTCGTATCCACAAAGCCTTGTGGACAACTCGTCAGACTCTATACAAAGACAAGATATTTAAACTTTCTACGTCGTGGACGTAAGGAAACGTACAAAAATCGAAATTTAATTCCTAATATATAAAAAACATTGATGAGGACTAGTTCTCTCCCTTGAATCAGAGGATAAAACAACCCTTATAGATCCGAAAAAGCCTAACCAGTAAATGGGGAGATCCATTTTACCAGCAATTAGCGCTTGAAGTGGACACATTTAGAGAAAACTTCTTTACGACCATTTAACGCACCAGGTTTAGTATAGTCCTAAAAACTTTTGACTCTCTCTGCAATGCAGATTTTGTAACGGCTACTTCCATTAACATATGGGCTCGGATGATATATTATTTTCCACCTGATATCACATGGGGTCCCTTGATCATTGAGATGTCACACATGGCAATTTAAATTTATTTTCTAATAATTACTGCTCTATTCTTTAGAGTGTGCTTCTTTTTTTATAGAAAGCCACGAATGACGCGTCTTTTTTTTGCCTGTCTTTCTAATTGTTTCTCTTGTCCACCTTTGTATCGTCTATCTGTCCGAATGTTTTAATGTCTTCTATTGCATTTTTGTTCCATATATACAGATATAGCGGTGAACGTACACCCTTGTGATCACCTTATAGTAGGTATGTATCTAAATTTTATACGACTCTTACTCTATCTTTTATTCTCCCTCTCATTTGTCTTCCTTTTTCTCGCTCTCTCTTTCTCATATTTCTTGGTCCTCTCTTTCTTTAACTCCCACTATTCCCACTCGTTTATCTCCCCTGTACCTTTCTCTTTGTCTCTGATTTTTTCTAATCCTTCAATCCCGCTACCCCTACCCATCTCTCCTCCTTCCACGTGACCGGTGTCCGGCCAGCCATGAACTTTTTTGGCCTGACTGCCGACCGCTAACACCTCTTATGTCCATCTCCTATGTCCCTGCCTTTAGGCTTTCACTTCATACACACCGGCTCAATTTGATTCGTTTTCTCAGTCAAAAGACACCTGTTGTAATTGTGTATTATGTTCTCCGTTTTTTGTTTACTTGTTTTTTGTCTTTGTTGCCGTATACATTCGCTACCTTTCTTACAAAGGGCTCTAATGCTCTTAACTTAGACTTTTTGGGGGGCAACCAGATCAAACCATCTCATATGTAACTGCCCGAAATGACTTATGGAACTTGACTGAGGAAAGAAAGCCACGAATGACCCGGCTTTTTTTTGCCTGTCCTAATTGTTGTTTCTCTTGTTCGCCTTTGTATCGTCAATCTGTCCGAATGCTTTAATGTAATGTCCTCTATTGCGCTTTTGTTCCATTTATATATATATATATATATATGCGAGTAAAAATAAATACAAAAAAGGTGGGTTTTTTTGTATGATTGTGTATAGAGGAATATATTATTTTGTTTAAAAGAGTTCCAACACTGTCTGTTTTTTATGTTTTATTTATATTCCTGCAGAACTAATGTGGGGTGTAGAATATGGAATATACAATATATAATATAATATACAATATACAATACAAAATAAAATAAAATAAAAATGGATGGCACCATGAAAGAAAGTATTGAATGTAGATGAAATATTGAGTGTTCAATATAAAGGATCAAATATATAAATATATAAATATAAATATAAATATATAAAGGCGACTCGAGTTTCAGGGCTATTTCCCTTTCATCTACATTCAATACTTTCTGGATACGATGACAGTGACATCGTCCGCATACGCAGAGACTGACTTTCCATACCCTAGATCTTGTGGGTCTCTCCTCGTCACCTCCAATCTTCGCAGTAATGACTCGAGAGCCAATACATAGAGCAGGGGCGGGAGTAGAAAGGATTATAATTTTTTTGCGTTTCTCTTTTTTCTCCTCGCGTTCTGCCACTCTGTATCTTCTGTCTCTAACTCTGTAATGTCTTGAAGAGTTATATCCTCTGCTTTCTTCGCTTTTTTGGGTCTTTGCCGACGTTGTAGATGTTTCTATTTTTTTTTCGGCGGTGGTGGAGCTACTACTGGTTCTGTCGCCGGTGCAGCCTCTGCTAGTTTCGTCTTCAGTGTGTGTGTGTGTATCTAAACATATATACATACATACAAATATATATATATATATATATATATA
>NC_068990.1:50979651-50983013 GCF_001194135.2 Octopus bimaculoides
GAGGTCCTCCCTACGCTCCAGCATATCGCCCCACCAAAACAGTCCGGCAAAATCCTCGTGTAAGGCCGTATACATCTCCACGTGTTCAGATACCATTTGTCACTGTTGGTTCGTAAAATCCCCCAATGTGGCATTATTTCCACGCTGAGGCTCTATCATACGAGCCCATCCGGCGGTGTTGATACCTCTTGGCCCATTGCACGTATCTTAGCGCTGACTCGGCAACCCTCGTATTTAGTTCGAGGTGATGGCTGAGCGCCATTCTCGCGGTCAACACTCGAGAAGCAGAGCCAGATTTCATTGCCTCCTCTAATACGCTAAGTCCCTTTCTACGCTTCTATAATTCTTAGCTAACTCTACTAAATCTAACTGACTCCTTTTTGAATGGCTCTTTTGAGGGCATACCACCGTTGTTAATAATGGTCCCTGGCAATGCCCTCTACATAAGCTGTCTAATCCGTCTCCTGTAGGCTTCACAGGTCAGTAGAGACTTCTTTTAACTTCCAGTAGCCGGATTCCTGTCTAGTCATACTATCTACGTTCAGTTTACAAGTCACCAGTTTGTGGTCAGTGTAGCTAACAATGGTTAATTGTGGACAATTAGCTATATTCTTGTCGTTACTCTTCATTAATATTCTGTCTAGGTAAGATCTAGATGACCCATCGTTTCTTGACCAAGTCCACTGTGTAACATCCAGGTGACCTAGTCTGTATCGATCTGCCAGCTGGAAACGCCTGAGCATATTGCTGAGGCAAGAGCTTACATTCCTAAAACGATTCGAGGCAGTGTATTCCACACGTGCATCGCAGATTGCGTTGGAGTCCCCTAACACCACTAACGTGTGTGACATAGTCAGAAATTTTTCCAGGCTCTTAAAGAAATCATGCTATGCTACCCCTCGAGCATAGACCGTCACCAACCTGAAGGCCTTACCAAAACTGAGTCTCACATCTAGGACGACTAGCCGGCCTTCCGGATCGACGAAGATCGTTCAAGTTTCTAGTTTGAGCGCCTTTCTAAGTAGAACTACTATTCCCTTCGCATCTTCCGGTTGACATGGAGAAATTACTTTCGACTTAACGACTACGAAGTCGTTAAGGAGCGGCGCAAAGTCCTGCAGTTTCTTCAGTGTGGTCTCATTAATAGCTATTACATCTTACCGATGTGAACTGAGATCGTCTACGAGGAAATATTGCTCCCAATCCAATCTCAGGCCACGCACATTAATACATCCTAAATTAAGCGTTTTTATAAATCAGTTTTCCCAGCTGCATTCTGTATAATTTCACCGTGAGGTGAATCGTTCCCTGCGTTACCTTCTCTTCGTAGTATATTCTTGTGTTCGCCCGGTTCAAAGCAGACGTTTTCTAATGCAACGCTCGCATCCGACACAAGGTTTACGTTTCTCTCCGCGTTTTTTTTTTCCGCTTTGTTCTGCTTTGTTCTGTCTTTTCCTTTCTTTTATTCCGCGTTCCACGCCGTCATGTTCTAAACAACTCGCCACGATTGCTGCTTACTTTCTTTTGTTAATGTGTTCCGGTGGGAAGTAGATCCTTCCTCGACCGTTTCAGCTGTGGTTGGTAAATTGATTGTTAGTTGTCTGGATATCAAAATGTTGCCACTCATTTTAATTTACAAATACAACTGTTTTGACCACCATACATTACTGTTTTTTGCTAAAATTGAGCACAGGATTCCCTTCAAATCATATTGACATGCATTGCAGCTTCGTTCAATGGCTAGTCAATGAGCAGGAGTTGAATGATTTGACACAAGATCTGGGAGGATATTAAAAGGCTTCAGAACTCCTAGCATCAAGACTTGCTTGAAAAAGGAGCAAAGATATCCTACTTAAGATCCAGAGAGAGAATGCATTTTTGCACCGTTTTCGAAGTGACAGTAGGTTTCTGTATTGCTATAACATGTACTGGAAGAATTGAGAATTCCAATTTGCAGCTCACCTGAATGGCAACTATTCATTGATAGCTTAAAGTGTGTCCTCCACAATGGAAGTTTATATGGTTGAGACCCAATTGGGTATTCAGTTTGTTTTCGTGAAGGAAATGGTCACATAAAAAGAGTCATCCAGTTCTTGCAGTATCACAAACACAATTGGATCATCTGTGTTGACCTTAAAATAACATGCCTCTTTCTTGGTCAGCAATGTAGATGCACTAAGCATCCCTGCTTTCTGTGCATGTGGGGCAGCAGAGCTCGAGAGGAATTGACCTCTAAGATCTGACCTCAAATCTGTGGTCTCAACATGAGCCACTTGTTGACATAAAGAATATTATATTCCTACCTCTGCACATGAAGATCATAGAGGAACAATATCAGAGTAGAATGGATGTAAATATGATGGCTGGCTATTGCTGGAGCATAAAGTGAAATTTTCCAGATTGAAAACTCCAGGAAGAGCTGTAAGTACAAATTTTTACTTTAATTGCTTCCACAAAATTTGATTCACAGTAACAATATCTCTTGTGTGAACAAAATAAATTTGTACAAACATTTCTGTCTGTCAAGCAATGTTTTATTATTTTCCATTGTATGTAAATTTTTAAAGCATCCTATCAAATAGGCTCAAATTTGTTAGGTGTGGTATTTTCATGGTTTTTGACACAAACCGAGTGTGTCCTGAAGCTCAAAACGTTGACGTGATACAGAAAAACTGGAGTTATCTGTAGATGCAGAGGCCAAAATAAGTATCAAATATAACTCAACAAAAAATTGTGTTCATCAGTATAATTATAGTTTATTATTCCGTCGAAGAATAATGTTAACAATTAGTGCTAGTTCCCTCCCATTGAACATATTAAAACCTATATCTTCATTGCTAACAAAGTGTAGTGTAAGATAACGTGGTGTGGAGTGAGATAGATGCTAGCAGCTACATGAATTTTGGTTTTCTTAAGAACGAGCACAAGTAGACTTATATGACATATTTCTACAATAATCAGTACAAAGGAAAAAGTGAATCGTATATTACTGATGATTTTATAGTCTGTACAGCTGTGGCTTGTAATTTTAATAATCGAATGTTCCTTATTTATTCCTGTTTGATCTGATATTGTCTGGACATTGATAGAGTGGGAAGACATGAAACTTGAGAGAATGGTAAAATGGTTTTTCACAGTCAAATCTTGCCTCGATTTAAATTTATAATCTGTGACCTATCGGCCAAAGTTTTCTTTTACTGTTGGTGTTGTTCGTGGTTGGTAGTTTCGAGTTAGTAAGTATTTTTTTTTTAGTTCGGTTGTCTTTTGCATTAGATTATTTTGTATGATTTACAGGCACACACTCTCTCTCCCCCACTCTCTCTTTCTGTATATATATATATATATACATATATATATATATA
>NC_068990.1:50983188-50985303 GCF_001194135.2 Octopus bimaculoides
GTGGGGAGTGACCTATCAAACATTTGAATCGTGTTCATGGACGTACACACTCCACAAATATCAAACACACGCACACACACACACATGTATACATATATATATATGTGTGTATATATACTTATACACACACACACACACACACACACACACACACACACACACACACACACACAAATTCACTGCACACTTATAAACACACACACACATACTCAGACGAACATTTAGCTTGGAGTCCTGCCGAACGTGATGCCAGCTGTAATTAAAATTTCTAAAAGTTGAAGTAGCAGCACAGAACTATTTTCTTACCTTTGAAAGAAATATTTATGTTGATAATATTCTTGGTAATGGTATGAGGATTACATATTCCTATTTCGATTTTGTTTTAAAAATAGATATTTTTCTACTTGCTAAAATATATTCAAATCTTTAAATAAACCTATAGAGCATGCGTGTGTGTACCAGTGTGTGCGTCTGTGTGTGTGTGTGATTGTGTGTGTGTGCGTGCGCGCGCGCTCACGCTCATGCTCGTACAGGAATATCTAACAGCATTTTTCTCTTTTGAGATATAATGAAAACTTTGATAGAGGTATAGTACACTTCTGGTATTACTGGGATACATGAAAGTTAAGAACCAACAATATAGGAACCCCGAAAAGAGCAGTATTTAAGAAAACTCCTTAAAATATTTACTAAGTCGCTTGCCTAATTTCGGATCTGGCCAGTTGAAACGCTTATGTATGTATCATCAATAGCTTAATCATCTATTACATAAATTAATACGCCGTCCTTTCTAGCTCAAAAGGAAGCCGCTGTCGGGCCATTTGATCTGCAAAACGAGTCACCAAATTTTCCCAAACGGTTAAAGACACAGAAGGACACATATAATAGAACAATCTCAATTAATCTATAAATTAGTTGAAATTTTCTTGACTTTAACATCTTTTATCACAGTTCTACGTGAGGTGGAAAATAGAAATAAACGAGAGTTGAACTATTTAGCAAATGGATTACGGAATGATTTTGATTTAGAAATTAGTATTTACCAAAAAGCTCTCTCACGCTCTGTTTATCTCCATCTATGTGCAAGCATGCATACATACATTTATATATGCATATATACACTCATGTACCTACCTACATACATACATATATATTTACAAATAAAAGGGTAAGGGATTATTAATGAATTAATAAATTAATAATTAATAATTTTTACCAAGCCCTTCGGTATGTAAACACCATTATCGGTGAAGAACTTATTTAAAAGTTCTTCACCGATATGAACATAATTAAGGGATCAGCAACAGTTGCTTCACCACATACCGAAGTTCAGAAATAGTAGCTAAAGTGCTAAAACTCCAACAGATAGCAATACTTGTAACTCACAAAGGCAAAACAAGAAGAAAAAATAACGAAACTAACCAGTCTTAGTTAATCATAGACGCGTTTCTGGATCAGAACTGCTATTTCTGAACTTCGGTATATGGTGAAGCAACTGTTGCTGACCCCTTAATTATGTTTATACATACACACACACACACACACACACACACACACACACACACACACACATATTTCAAGGTTTTTAACTTTTAAATTCGTATATTTAAAAGAAATAGAAACTTCAAACTCGGTATATCCAAGATCAATTTATTTACCACTCTATGTCAATATTTCTGTGCCCAAACTTATCTAGTGACTGGTCCATTGGATTTCTGACATTTGGCACTTCTTCAGGAATGGCTACCATCAGAACAAATTACAAAAAATTACATACATAACGATCATAATAAATTATTAAAATTTCTTTTACGTCCACCATTAAATCATTCATTAGCTTTAAAGATAAGATATGGGTAAGAAAAGATACCCCTGGGGCTTTGATGTCCCCATGGGGAGTTCCGACTCAGCCCAAATAGCTGATATGGTGGGATCATTTGTATAGAGACGACTGCCTGTTGTATGTTAGGAATTGCTCAAACCAGGAACTACAGAGAATTAAGGGTAAGCTGGCTAGATTTTTCAGCAGAATGGGGATGGGTATAGTTTACGAGGATGATATCTCAGTGGCTAATTTCCTAGACGTAACATTAGATATTAAGAATAAAACATATA
>NC_068990.1:50993095-50995633 GCF_001194135.2 Octopus bimaculoides
ATATACATATATATATATATATGCAAAATTTAGGTTAGATACCGCTGAGAAAATATTTCCCTTATCGTAAAAATGTGTGAAGACACCCTATTTATTCAGTGTCGCCATCTATTAGGACTCCCAGACATCGATGCTTTTACACCGTTTTACCATATGAGAAATATTTTCTCTAAGGTAACTGCATTGAATTTGCCTTTTAGCAGTTGAAACATGCCACACATTTTAACTAACCTAAATTTTGCTTATGCTTAAACACTGCTTGGCGCTAATGTTTTCTGTTTTCTACGATCGGGTGATCGACCAGCTCAAATCAGTCAACGCTGTTGACAGTATTTTACATAATATTGCTTTATAAAATTTGTTCCGAATTGCCTCTTAGGTACTTCTGATTGATTAAAGCCAACTATGCTGAAACATCGATGTCTGGGAATCCTAATAGATGGCGACACTAAACAAATTGGGTGTTTTTACTAAGGTAAAGCAGGATAAAACATTCCTCCAATAAATACAATGAAACGGCTGCAAGAGATTTGAATTTATGACTCAAACAGGCAGCCGAATAATTTATCTACTCAGTCATTTTTGTTGTCATACCATGAGTTGGCCTTATCTACTTTCTTGGTCTTTTCTATGCTATTCCAGGACTTAGCCCCTATATAGCGGGCTCATCTCATTTGCACCATTCTCTATGATGGCCTTATACTTAGCCCTGACTCATTTGTATACTCTGATCCTGTCTCTTTGGCTGTAGTCAGAGAATTGCAAGCGGTGTCGTTCTCGGTCGCACATGCGAGACTCACTCTTACGAAGTTTGGATTAGGATATTGAACTCGGCTTTGTCCGCAATACCTGCGTCCTTGTGGACAAAATATTTATAGGCGCAGGAGTGGCTATGTGGTAAGTAGCTTGCTTACCAACCACATGGTTCTGGGTTCAGTCCCACTGCGTGGCACTTTGGGCAAGTGTCTTCTACTATAGCCTCGGGCCGACCAAAGCCTTGTGAGTGGATTTGGTAGACGGAAACTGAAAGAAGCCCGTCGTATATATGTATATATATATATATATATATATATATATATATATATATATATATATATATATATATATATGTGTGTGTGTGTGTGTGTGTATATGTTTGTTTGTCTGTGTTTGTCCCCCCCAGCATCGCTTGACAACCGATGCTGGTGTGTTTACGTCCTCGTAACTTAGCGGTTCGGCAAAAGGGACCGATAGAATAAGTACTAGGCTTACAAAGAATAAGTCCTGTGGTCGATTTGCTCGACTAAAGGCGGTGCTCCAGCATGGCCGCAGTCAATTGACTGAAACAAGTAAAAGAGTAAACGAGTAAAAAGGCCATAGGTTTGGTATCGTGGGAAATGATAAAAATAATGATGAAGTGAAAAACGAGTATAGAGTGCATGTGGTTATTTGGCAAAATAAAAAATAAAAATGATCATTCCGAAATATAACAATATCTATTTCATTACACATGATTACACGACAGGAATCTTGCAAAACGAATACACACACACACACACACACACACACACACACACACACACACACACACACACACACACACACACACACACACACACACACACACTGTCCGTGTATGTGCGCATGTATGTGTGCGTGCGTGTTCGTGCATGTTCGTGCATGTGTGGAACCGTTGAATATGAGGTAAGATAGAATTGATGTTAAATGAATATAAAGCCTCTAAGGGCAACGATCAGTCAGTGTTTTACAAAGCAAGATCACTTGTTAATAGAATTGAAGTCACATTTTCGTTCTAAAAGAAAAATAAATCTAACATTTGATAGCAAGTCGCCAAACAATTTCATGACAGATATGCATCGAAGTGTAAGATATTAATACTTTTGTGAACAGCAAGACGAAGACTCCCCTCAATTATACATGTATACAGATAAATTATAAACATTCCGCTTTACCCAGGCGGCATTCCATTCATTAAATAAATTTTTTTAGCTGAACTGTCCATAGCATACAAGGCTACATGAGATATAAAAAATGTTCAGGATTTGCATTACATTAAAAATTTGATGTAAGAAAAAAGATATTTTAAGATTTTCTCCTTTTGTATAGATTTTTAACTAGAAATATGGAAGGGTCTGGTCAAACCTTACAATGGAATTAGAAAGAAGAAAACACATAAATACATACGCGCAATACATACACACGCAGACACACACAGACACATACTTACGCGGCACACACAGGCAGAGATAATACAAAACATATTTTATTCGTAATAAATCAAATGAAACCGTTTACGAAGAGTTGCTTTCGAACGCACTGCACGTTCTGAAGCTGCAGCATGTAGCCGTAAACAGGATATTAAGGAATAGACTTCTCTAATGTTCACCCTGTGACCATGTAGCTGTTTCTAAATTTCAATAAGGAGCTTTTCTTTCTTGGTAACAAATATATATTTTAGAGGAGAACTTAAAGGAGCTAGACGAAATGCTATGTAGACATATGAACATACATATGCATATTCTAAGTCATATATATATA
>NC_068990.1:50996714-50997414 GCF_001194135.2 Octopus bimaculoides
ATATACACAGCTTGAATGTATTAGGGTGTATTTTTAGTATGCGTGAGTGTGGACTGTATGCATGTATACGTATAAGTAGGTTTATAAGTATATATGCGTGTATGCGTATGCGTGCGCGCGTGGTAGTGTGCTTTTGAGTGTAAGCGTGTACTTCTATATATTTATGTACATATGTATATCAGTACGCATGCAAGTATACTTATATGCATACATCCATATCATATACGAACACAGGAAATTAAATTTACGTTTGCAGTTCTAAATATTCTGTTCTAAATATTCTTTTGTTCTTCCAGTCCATTAACATGTCACTCAGATTACCAACATAATGGAAGCCGGCGCTTAGTTGTGGTATTCAATTTTCTGAATTTCTTCAGTTTCTGGCTGTTTGATCCAATTTTTTTTTCATTGACATCAATCTGATATCATTCCTAGATGGCAACACAGTCACTGAAGTCGTTTCTTCGTCTTGAACAAAGCGGCTATTCTTTGCTCTGTGTTGGAATACACTAAAGATCATGTAAATCCAGGGATTAGTACAGCTGTTGAGGGACGAGAGTAGTAATAATATGGTATAGATTGCACCTAAAAAATATTAAGGAAACAGTTAATTAATGAAATATGCGTTTAGTAAACATTGTTAAATACATTCAACTCTGATATATATATATATATATATATATATATATATATATATATA
>NC_068990.1:50997809-50998707 GCF_001194135.2 Octopus bimaculoides
ATCATAAGATAAAGATAATAAAATGACTACACGTGTTTCATAACTAATTTTCAAATAGAAAGGAAATTTAAATCGATTAAAATCAATTAAAATTATCGAAAATAAATTCTATTCAAAAATACAGCTAATCGTCAGGTCTTAAATAGAACAATAATTATAATAAATAAATATATATATCAACCAACAATAAGTACCAAATGAATTTATATAAAATACTTATAGAAAAATTATTAAAAATATCAAAATAATAAACATTCCATAATCATCCCTACATGAGTGTGTGTGTGTGTGCGTGCGTGCGCACGCGCGTATGTTTAAGTAGGAAGAGAGAGGGAACGGGAAACTATTTATGTGTTCCGTCTTTTTACATACAAACAGAAACGCACACACACACATATACACATACGCATATATATATTCTTCTGTTCCTCTGCCTCTCTCTCTTCTCTTCCCACATGACCGGCGTTCAGCCAAGCCTGATTTTTCTTTCTTGGCCGGCCGTCGTCCGTGCGACATCGATATTCCTCCCTGTGCCTGTGAAATCTTGTATCCCTGCCGTAAGGTTTTATTTCCACACACGCCAGCTTAATTTAATTCGTCCTTAGTCGAAAGACACCTGTTGTTACGTCCTGTTATAATCATTATATTGTATTTGTGTAACATTCTCCGTTTTTTCCGTCCTTGTTTTCGTATACATTCGCTGCTTTCTTCCAAGGAATCTCATGTTCTTAGCTTAGTTTTTTTCTTGGGGCTGGCCAGATTGGAGCAATCTCGATTATAGTCAGCCGAAATTGCGAAGATAATCTGGTACTCGACTGAGGAAAGAAAACTCAGAATGACCCGTCCTTGTTTTCTTTGTATCGTCTATCTGGATGTTTTGTTGTCCCATTTTTGTATC
>NC_068990.1:50998903-51000721 GCF_001194135.2 Octopus bimaculoides
ATATATATATATATATACTAGCAGTATAACCCGACGTTGTCCGGGTGTGACTTATTACGCCATCTACGATAAGTCTTGCTAGGTGAAAATCAAATAAAAAAGAAAGCCTTACAACGAAAAAGACCCTATGATGTAAATATGTTCATAATTCAAAGGACGATGAAATTAATAGGGAAAGTCTGAAGGCTGTTTTGCGTATTATTATTAAGTGTACGTAAATTTCATCCGTCTAATTGGCTATAGAAATGCTTGTGCAAAACAACTTTTTGCCCTGCCTTGATTATACATAGCAGGGTAATCCCTTTTCGCAGGAGGTAAGACGGCAATTTCTGATGAAGCAATTGCTGGCGATCTGTTGCTACACAGTTTTGCCAGAATTCTATCAGATTGGGCAGTAGATGTTGATGCACCATTTTGTATTATGTTCAAAGTAGCTTCTGGAATGTGGTGAATTGCTGCAGTTTGTTGCTGTCTTTTTAAACCGGTTGCTTTCTTTCCCCAGTAAGCTCTCTTCTTTGTAATGAAGTTCACTGATTTGCAATGTGTTGTCTATAAGCTCCGTAGTTTGTATATTTACAAAACATTGACGAACATGAGTTATATTGCAGTGAATGCTTGTGTGTACGTGCGCGTGTGTGCGTTTGAGAGAGCAAGAGAAAATAGGGAGAGAGGAAAAGAGAGAGAGAGTGGGAAAAGGAATAGAGAACAGGAGCAATGAAGAGAGAGAAAGAGAGGAAGGAAGAACGGAAGACAGTTATAAACTAGCAATGCGTGCGCGTGTTTATATAAGAAACAAACAGAAAGTAAATCTTATATCTATAATGTTGATCTTTGTATGTGTTTCTGTGTATGTTGTTGTCACAGATCACATATGTGTGGTTGTGTGTGTTTCTACGTTTCTATGTTATGAAAATATGTTAGAGGTAGAGGGGTAGAAGAAAGCTATTAAATGGGAGAGATGAAGAACGAAGTAAGAGTGAAAAGGTAGAAGGAAAGAATAGTCTTAAAGCAAGTTAATCTATGACTTTGTATGAATCACTTTCTCTCTCTCTCTCTCTCTCCCTTCCTATTTTACTGTTACCCTCTATATTATATGTTGAGCGCGTGATCGATGTGTAAGAACGCCGATGCAGGTAGAAGGGAAGAAATATAAAAGTTGCTAGAAGCAACAGCCAAATCTCCCTTAAATCATACAAAGTAAACGGAATTTTAAAAAATCTAATTACTGCACTGGAAAGTTCACATCGAGAAAATTGCATTGATGTAAAAAGTTTTACGAAAAAGTGGAAAATGTTGATTTCTATAAACTTTTAAAAAGCTTCACACAGATACACAACTTCAGCATTATATATTAAGATGGGCAACACACATACACACACACTAAATAAAAAATGACAGGTATTTGTATGTATGTGTGTATTAATGTGTATTGTGTCTCTATATACATATGGTAGTAAGTAAATGCGTTTTAAGAAAGATATTCCAAAAATTCAGTTTGTAGGGAATAAATGTTTAACTGTCGATCGTATTTGGAAGAGAGTGACAGGTATTTGTATGTATGTGTTTATTTATATGTATGTGTACTTTTGTACGTATGTATGTATGAGTGTATATTCAAAAACATCTATATTTACACTTTAAAGTTGGTTTTCACACTAAACCCTGTTCTGCAGAATCAGTGTCGCGACGGGAGGTTTGTGCCCATCTTAATGTTCTGAGATTAAATTCCGCCGAAGTCGACTTTGTCTTTCATTCTTTCGGTGTGTAAAAAATAAGTACCAGTTGAACACAGGGTTCGATATAATCGACTATTGTCCA
>NC_068990.1:51000895-51001731 GCF_001194135.2 Octopus bimaculoides
CACCTGCCCCAATCCGCCCTTGTGGGAAAGATTGAAAATAATAATAATAGTAATAATAATAATGACCTCTGCCGATCAAACTCCCAACCCACAAGTAAGTCTTAAGTGTATATATATATATATATATATATGGGCAACACACACGCACGAAATAAAAAAATGTTAGTAAGTAAATGTGTTTTAAAAAAGATTGTTAAATTTTCAGATTAACACCCGCACGATTTTCAGTACAGTGTTAGGGTTAGGGTTTTAGGGTCAGGGTTAGGGTTAGGGTTAGGTAGGTAATCGTGCGGGTATTAATCTCAAGATTTACGAAAAGATTTCAAAAAAACTCACAGTTTGTAGGGAATAAATGTTTGTCGATCGTATTTGAGAAACATGTGTGGCTATTTTTTTTTGTTGAAGGACAGAGTTCAAAATATGAAAATGAAACCATTAAAGTGAAAGTATCTGTCATTACAGTATGGAAATGTGATTGTTTCAGTTTTGATACTGAAAGAGTTTTCTTTTACTGTCAGTGTTTTTCCTTCTTTTTGTATTTGCTGTTGGATCGTTCGTAAAGGTTCATAAGAGAAAGTATGAGTTGAAAGGATTTGTAAAGGTAGTAGTAAGAGGAAATTAGATTCTATTAGGGGGGAAAATGTTATTTTGTGTGGTGTAATGGATTTTATTCGTAATTTTGTGTTATTTTGACGGAAAAAATGACGCTGTGACCTAAGGTATGGTATTTAGAATATTAATTCCGATTCTTTCATTCAAGAAATTTGGAATTGTGTAAATGTATGAATTTTCAACATACACAAACACACAGAGAAAAATCTGCCTTTTATAGATAA
>NC_068990.1:51006077-51017856 GCF_001194135.2 Octopus bimaculoides
CAGCAAGATGGCTCGCGCAGGTGGCCGCTGAGGTAGTTACCCGTACCACCATTAACATGGTCAAGGCCACCTGCAATAAATTGAGTTATTTTTATTTTAATAACGAAGTGGATTACAACTTGGATTCTTGCCTGATGGCAGTATCAGATATGATGACGAGGAACTATTGATTGTAAATTGATTATTGATTGTAAATTAATTGTAACCATAGTGAACAAAGGTTTTCGAGGGGTTGCCGATCGGTGGGCGTCGGTGCCCCTCTCATTTCTCATTTTTCATATATGTCATTCTCATTTTGTCATTTATGTTTCTGTCCAGCCCTAGCTTCTGCTAATCTATGTAATGCCTAAATGGCAAATTAAATGAAATAAAGAAGCTTGCTTCCCAACCACATGGAACTCTAGAATCCGAACTCTAAAATTGTTACACACATAGATACGCACAGCATAATTTATTATATAAACAATATATGCGTATAAATTACGATTAAACCGGATGAAATATGTCACAGGGAATAACATTTTTATGACCGCCCAGCAGTAACTCTATTCAGCTGAATAGACGTCAGTGATTGGTTGAAATTACAGAAATACAACAACTTTAACATGGAATAACTTGCGATGTACGTTTTTTTGTTAAGAAGACTAAGAGTAAAAGATGTTTTATATGACACATTCTACCAGTGTCCCAAGTTTCAAAGTGTTTCGTTAGTGTTTCGTTAAGAAAATACTGGTGCCTTCGTTTTGAAATAGATCCGAATATACACATATTAAAGGAAATAGAGAAATAAATTGACATATTAAAAATTTATTCACATTATAATATAATATAATTATACTATAAAAAGATATAATATAACATAATATAATATAATATAACAAATAATTAAGGCAAGTAAATATCCTACACTTTGTTTCGATTCATATCCACTAGTGAATTTATAAAAATTCACATTTATGCATATGAGTCTCCTCAGGGTAATATTTGTCTAAAAATTAAGATAAAATTTCATGCAAGGACTGCTAATTCATAAAATAGACTGATTTAAAATATACCTATGTTTACAAGTGTGAGCGTTAATAATTTTAAAATGAATTAAATGAGCGAAACAATTACAACGGCCATAAAATGCTCTTATGCATCTTTATTAATATTAGTCTAAAGTTATATTAATCTAAAATAAACACTGTCCATTGTTATTAAATAATAAAATCTATATAAGATGTTAAGAATTTATGGTGGAGTAGGAAATATATTTATCTGTAATATCCGAACTGTTATCATTCGATAATGAATATGCAAATCAGTTATCAAACCTGCATATTCTGAAACTTTTGAATGAGCGTAGTTTGCAAAAGTCAATGATAAAAGTGAACTGTTGTGTGATTTTCAGCAAATGTACGCTATACAAACAAAACTATAATGGACATTTTACAAAACAACCTGAGACACGTCAAATTTTCTCACAAAAGATTTATTTCTATCATCGTAATCAAGTTTGTTATTGGTTACATCAAAGCAACTCCTTTACTTTTATCTTGACTTACATTTGCAAATACATTATTTGAGGTACTTTTTCAGGTTTCCCAACATTAAATAATATCAACAACCAAAACAAGTGAAATATAAATAAAAAATGTAGGTAACAATATTTCATCAACTTGGATCAAATCTATAGTATACATTACATGTAGCTGCGTTAACCCAATGAAAGGTTGTCGTATATCAACACAGCTTCTTACCCACGGCCTAATGTCTTTAAAACCCTCGTAAAGGGCTTGGTTAAGGACTGCATCATCGATATACTGGACATAACTCGCACAAAAGAGAACGCTATCGTTAAGTTCCCTTGTTTTCCCTACCCTTCACAA
This sequence comes from Octopus bimaculoides, assembly GCF_001194135.2. Classification (NCBI taxonomy): domain Eukaryota; kingdom Metazoa; phylum Mollusca; class Cephalopoda; order Octopoda; family Octopodidae; genus Octopus; species Octopus bimaculoides. Next base: position 51,007,949 of record NC_068990.1, read on the forward strand.
TGAGTGTGAAAACTTGCTTTGGAAAAATCTTCCTTAAATTAGTAGATAAGCTTTTGTCACGGTCACATAGGTATAGTGAATTATTCAAAAGACATAACTTAAGGGTCGCATTCAGCTGTGCACTAACCTACCAACCCATATCAGATCGGTCAGACATCTTGTCAACAAGGGCTAGGCCTTTCATTTCTTATTAAGGAGGAATGATAACCGCCGTCCTAATAGCTGATGAACAAGGGCTAAGAGGACGAAGACCAAGAAAAAATGTCACCCTCGGTACCAGGAATGAAAGAACCCTCCGAGAACCAAGAAAAATTGAACTAGCTCAATAAATGAACAGATATGAATAGAATGTCACAAGACTCATAGTGGAAGAGATATGGCGAAAAAGCCAATGATGAGGGTCATATGTTCTATTATAGCAGCAGGGAAGACAAACATGAACAAGGCGTCGGATTTCTCGTGAATAGAGTTACCAAGTCAGTAATGGGATTTAATTCCCTCTCCAGTGGGAACTGCACCATACCACTGAAGGCATTACTGAAGGCATTACTCCAGTTGTCCAATTATATGCACTTACGTCGGACTATGATGACGAACAAATAGAAATTTCTTCAACCATCTCTAAGGAATACTTGACCAAACATCCAAGAAGGATATCGTCATTGTACTTGGTGACCTTAATACTATAATTCAGAACCTCATGAAGATGTCGTAGGCACAAGCACAATCAGGCTATACATACACATGTTGATGGGATGATAGGAGTTTCAAGAATGAATATAAAGAACAGTGGTAGCCGTATAGATCGCATTACGAAAAATCGTGTACAAAAGATTACGAGGATCATGAGAATCCCATGTCTAAGTCCCCCATAAGCCCGGCAGCGTACCAAGGTACCTCTCCATAATTCAGATATTTCGTAACATTTTGCTGTTTCTGTGCAGTAAATTCCTGTTTCGCTACGTTTGTTAAGAAGGCGCTTACCATTATTTAATATAATCTCCAACTCTTTCTTTGTTCATAATCCACAGGAACACTTATATCACAGGTAAGGTATCGCATTTCTCAGAAACCACGAATTCAATCTAGCTTATTTTAGAATAATCAGCTAGTGATTAAGGTGCTCCTAGTGATTAGGAGAGTGTTGTCCCTATTGCGGAATTAGAAATTTGAAATTAAGGAATTATAAGGAAAATGACTCATATAACATATTTGATGCTTTGTCTACTCATTACGAGGTTCTTAATACTTCTACTCGGTAGTAATCTCGTATAATACTATATATTCTTTTAAGAAATCGTCCGTATGGTATAACGTGAAAAAGCTTACAAAAAGAAACATTTCATTAAAGAGGGAATAATTTCAATCTCAAGGAAATTCATGGAGGTGTGTTTGTTTACTTTTCTTTACATAACGTTAGTTTAGCAAACAAAAGAACAGAAAGCAAGTTCTTAGTGTTTACATGCAAAATGATAACTGTTTCCAGGGATGTATGCCTTATGAAAATATCTTATTGTTGCCTATAATTTCCGTTCTACAAATTCACAAGCTATTTATTCTTTGATAAAGAAATCAAAATTGATTCCATCGCACGTTGTTTCTGTGTTGGTTATTATTATATTTCTGTTAATTTGTATTGTTGAACATTTGATGCAGTACTTTTTAAACTCTTTGTCTTCTGTTTGTGACAGATTTTTGTTAACATTTTTCCCTTTGCGTGAAGGGGGAAAATTATTATTTATTATAATTATTGTGTTTCAAAATGGATAAATCACCTATCTAAAACAGGACCAGCATCGAACATGAGACTAGTACAAGAAAAAAACCCTGATAAACTGCGAAAGTAGCTCGAAATTAAGGAGTATGCCGTTAGGCCATGAGTTTGTAAAAAGGAGAAATGTTAATTTTGCGGCTGCAGCCGGAATATCAAGGAAGAATCTGAATTGTGACAGCGACGAACTGATGAAGTACAAAGGAATGCTGAAAAGGCAGGGGAATGAAACTAAAATTACTCCTCCCAGCGAAACTACACACAGAGCACTTAGGTGCATTGTGATTTACAAATCGTTCATTGTTAAAAGTAAAAAACTCGACAGCGAAAGCAAAGAAGCTGCAGAACTGTGCCTGAGGCCAGTCTGGAATGGCGTAGCATACGTCACTAGAGGAACGAAGTATGTCACGATAGAGGTACGTTTCAAGTCAGAAGAAAAAGCCAAGCAGGCATCAACGAAGCCTCTTAAAACTGCTGAGGGGGTACTCCTACCTGCTTATCTTGGGGTGGACTTCCGAGATTAGAGTAGAAGATATACCACTTGAGGTAGACCCTGCTTGACTGGTGGCAGCCAAACATACGAGGTTAGAGGACAAAGTAACTATCCTCCTAGAACTTTAGAACTGCAGAATTGGCAAGGACAGGGGCTGGAAATGCTGATCCAAGCAACCTCTGCCGACTAAAAAAATATAATAGACACAATACAGGTGGGGGAAAGCAAGCTACGAGTGATAGTCGAGGGGAGGAAGCCTCATTGCTACAAGTGTGGCCCAAAGGGCCACATTAGGGCCGAGTATCAATCTGCCCCCGTAAAAGCAACGATACACCAAAGGAGACGACTGCTGTGACACGTAGCGAAGATCACAGTGAAGAACCATCAGAAACCGAAACAGAGGAGGAGGAAATGAAAGAAAATCAAGAGGAGGGGTGGGAAAAATTGTTAGATAAAAGAAAAGGAAACTTACAAACCATTCCAACCCCACTAATCCTACTGCAAAAGCAAAGTAAAAACAAACAAGCACACAGGAACCTAAAATTCCCCAACCCAAATCGTTCCCCAACCACCTGGACACAAACTATACTGCAGTAGTGACAAAGAATAAGTCATTACTCAAACTCTTTTAATGTGACAAAAAAACTTTGAAGAAAAAATATTCCTGAAAATATTGCTATATATTCCATCGACAGACTTAACTATAACATGTTAAAAAATCAATTTAAAAACGACATACGCCCTCTTATAAAGGACTTCTCGCAAATTTACGAGGTCTTAGTCAATGATACCCCTCAAACCCTGGTTACAAAAGAATGAGATGGATGTCACAAACAGAAAACAAAGAGTTTAAAAAGTACTACATCAAATGTTCAACAATACAAATTAACAGAAATATAATAATAACCAACACAGAAACAACGTGCGATGGAATCGATTTTGATTTCTTTATGGCCCTCAAGGGGATGTCCCACCAAATCTCAAACCGTAAGTAGAACCTTTTATGGATACCTTTTATGTAGGGTGCTTGAATGTGCGCGGCCTGGGGTCAAATTGGAAGCAAGATTGTTTCCTTAAGGAAGAGAGGAAAGAAAAAAACTGAGGGAAAAATGCGAACCCACACCCTACTCCTACCCTACTCCCACCTGACTCCCGCAACGAGACAGGTGTCGCTGTGATACTCAGGAACAGTTTAGATTTAGAGACAAAGACATTATTTATCGACCCGGAAGGCCTTGACGTGACGCCCAGAAGTGGTAAGGCATTCAGGCTAGACAGTCTGAGTTTTTTCGAAGCCTAGAGAAATTTCTAGTTATGTCTCACACTATAGTAATGTTAGGCAACTTTAACGCAATCTGCGATGCACGAGTAGATTGGTTCGTACATGGATAAGAGGGGAAATCTGTGCTTCAAAAATCTGCTCAGTCGATTTCAGCTGGCAGATAAGTACAGACTAGATGTATCAGATGATCCATTGTGGACATGGACAAAATGCGATGGGACATCTAGAGCTTATTTAGATAGCATAATAATTAGGCAGAAAGGCAAAAACCTAGTTAGACGTCCACAATTTCACCACATGATCACAAATTTGTGACCTATAGACTAGACTTAGATACGTTACGCAGACAGAGAACAGGCTACTGGAAACTCAATAAGTCTTCGGCTTATGAGGAGTACAGGAGTCGGATTAGGCAGTTAGTGCTGAGGGCATTATCTGGCGCCATTATTAACAACAAATGGTGGTATGCCCTCGAAAGAGCCCTAAAATTTGAGTCTACTAGATATATCAATGAGTTAGTGGCTTAGAAAAATAGAGTAGAAAGAGCTTTAGTTAGGGCCCTAGACGAAGCACTGGAATCTGGCTCCGCACCCCGAGTTTTAGCAGCGAGATTGGCTCTTAACCAACACCTCGCGGTTAAATACGAAGGATGCATAGTCAGGGATAAGCAACATGCAATAGAACGATAAGGACTCAAAGCTGCTGGATGAGCCCGTGTGATAGAGACCCAACGTGGAAATAATGGCACAATAAGGTCTCTGGCGCATCATCAAGGGAGCTTGGTAACCGAACCCGAGGAGGTGTGTAAGGTCTTTCAAGAGCATTTCGCCCTGCTTTTCGGGAGGGGCGGCGGGATGGAGTGTAGGAGGGACCTCATAGACTTCCTGGTCGGTAAGCCGCGTCTCTCGGGGTGAGAAGCGGAATGCTGTGATGGGCCGATCACAGCTGCGGAGGTGGAGGAAGCTTTGTCGGACTGCGACGGAGACAAGTCGCAGGGACTAGATGGTCCCCTCTACGAGCTATATTACAGTATGCCATATTACTTGGACACTTACTCGTATGCGTCTTCACCAACCGGCAGCAGAATGGATTTATTCCCAGGTCTGTGAGCTGAGGGTGGTGACACTGCTTAGAAAGCACCCAAACAAGGGGGATATTATAGATAATTTTCGGCCCATCACTTTGCTTAAACGCAGAGGTGAAGATTTTGGCCAAGGTTGGTGCGTATCGTGGGTGGACTCGTCGGGAAGGTACAAACATATGCCGTTCCTGGCAGATCCATAGAGGACAACCTCCACCTTATACGCTATACCTTAGAGAGGGTTAACAGGATTCCTGGCAAGGGCGTAGCTCTGGTCCCAACAAATTCGTTGGGCGTTGGACGGAGGGGCCAGTTAAAACGCTAGGGGTTTGGTTTGGTCCAAACCTCCAGATATAGAAGAATTGGGACGAGGTAACGAGCAGGGTGACCTACCTAACTCAGACCTGTTCTGAGTGGCGGCTATCTCTGAAAGGGAGGGCGGAGGTCGCAGTTGTGTTAATTGATTACCTACCGCCTAATTGTCGAGCCTTGTCTCCTTTCGTGGATGATCAAGCTGGAGCGTCTGCTCTTTCGCCTCTTGTGGAAGGGTAGAGTTCCCCTTGTAAGGCACTCTGTCTGCTGCTAACACCTGCTAAAGGGTGGGCTAGGGATGCCTTGGCTGTTGATGCACAGATATGCACTGAGGCTGAGGCATCTGTGGCTCTATCTGGATAGTGAACAGGTGTGATCTCCGTTCGTTAAAACGTTACTTCCCAGGTTTACTAGTTTTAGTGAACTAAAAGCATGGATCAAGTGTAGGTCAAGGTTGGGAGGTTGGCAAGCGGAGTGTCATCAGGCCCTCTCTCTTCTCTCCCGCTCGGGTAATGCCTGCTGCGGAGGTTCCACCTCGTCATTCTATAGAGGGTTGGTAGAGGCTACGTGTGACGACGACCTGGTGGAGACTCTGGGCTTCGACGACAGTCAAAGTGCCGGCTTGTTCCGAGGGACATTCGGGCCGGGACTTGATTTTTATTTCTGTCATGCGTCGACCAAGGTATGTCGGCACGAGTAATAAATCCTCCGCTTTTAATGGTGTTGTAGAGTGCCGGATGGCATCCTCTTCCGTTGGGAAGCGCACTTCCACTGTTCCAAAGCGCTTCCCTTTGGTTACGAAGTTTTTTTGGCCCCATATGGGCTTTAGAGCTATCTCCAATCTCTGTGGGGTAGCATTCTCCATCTTTTGGTATCTTGTGTTGAATACCTTGTATACTATTGTTTTTCTGTTCGTTGCTTGTATTAATGCTTGTGGAGTGTTAAGGAAGACATTATCGCCATCCCTTCTTAACAATTCCTTGGCATTCTTTATTTCTGCCATTGTCACTTTGATTTCTTCTGAACTCTGCTTAGCTGCGGAGGCGAAACCGTTACAATGGCTACTGGTTGTGGTCTTGGTGCTGTTGCTGGTGTTGTTTTCTTTGTTTTCTTTGTTCTGTTTTTCCTCCTCCCTCTCCGGTGTAGGAGCAATGGTGGAGGTGAGAGCTGGGAAGACAGCGTCAGAAAGTCTGTTAAGCAGACCTGAATCAGAAACGCTGTCCGCTATGGCGTCAACTGGGTTGGGTGAAATGTGACTTGACCCATCATTCTTTTTGTCGGGAAGTGATGCAGAGAGAAGAGAACAGCTGGCTGTTCTTTTCAATGACATTTTGCCTTTTAAGGCATTAACTGGGCGGGGTGAAAAAAGACTTGACCCGTCATTCTTTTTGCCGGGAAGTGATACAGAGAGAAGAGAACAGCTGGTTATTTTTTTCCGACATTTTTCAGGTATGATACGTGTGAAATGTGAAGATGGAAGTTTTTCAAACGAAGAATTCACCCCTAAATGGGGGGAAAACTCGCCTAACCGACTAGCTCCGCAAAAACCTAGTCGGCTTGGCTACAACAATATATAAAAATTAAAACAGATTTCAAAAGATTTCCGGGTAAAAACGGCAACAACTTACAGAGCTTCAGGAGACACGTCCATCCGCTTGAAAGGCAATAATAATGGTGACGATAATAATAATAATAAGTGTTAACTGCAAACGTAAGCAGACTGAATATGAAAAGAAAGAATGATGGCAGCGGACTGATTAGTATAGACCATTATATAAAGAGTGCAAGGAGACGCTTGCCAAATATTTGATAAATAGTGACGAAGATCTGCTGCAATATACCGGGACCCATATTATTATTGATAATTTTAAATACTATAGGTAGAATGATGGTGGTAATGACACAATGCGACACAATGCAAGCGTGTTATTTATATATATGTGTATGTACATACATCTACAAGTGTATATATAAATAAAGAGAGGAAGAGTGAGATGGGATCTCAATAACAACTCTCGTGGGAACCCCACGGACGACTCATGAAATTATGATGCAACACAACAAGGAAAGAATTAACGGCGAGAATGAAGCAATAGCCGATCATGATGAAGGTTTCCCCGCCTGGCATATCCGGAACCGCCAGCATCAGGAGCAGTGATCTGGCCTCGGACGGTCGTTATGTCACAACAGATCACATACACAGTGTGCGCAAAAACAGATATAGGTGGACGAAGGAAGAGTACGATACACTTATTGTATGTCATGAAAGAGCCAAGCTGGAAAATAAATTAATGAACCAAGTGAGAGTAGTTAGGAGGAAGGGTTTCTTAACTGGAGTAGAAATATCTCGGATTAGTGAGAGACTGGGAGACCCTGCAGATGGGCTACAAAGGATGGTCGGAGTTGAAAACAGAGAGGTAGGAATTGAAAGCATAGAGAAAAGTAGACAGGAGGAATAGGGGAATGGTGATTGGAAGAAGAACATGAACGTTATACAGTGAATCCTGATACTGTGGTGGGTGGACATGCAAGGGAAATAAACAAACTAGATAATGAATTGCTTGAAATACAAAGACGACTTACCGACTTGATGAATGCTCCAGAAGAAAAATCCCCATGAATATGAGAAGGGTAGATAAGAGTATGATAAATAAAGTAACACAAAAGATAAAAACAGTCATACCATACATCCAGACGGAGGACATTATACAAACAAGGAATTTTCTCCGAGCTATTGCGCTACTTGAGAAGAAATTACAACTATTACAACTTAAGAGAACAAAAAATGGTGGAACAAAATAACCACGGTGGAAATGACGCATTGAAAGGGACATAATGCGGGCATGGCAAGATCTAGGAAAAATTGAGCAATGGTTAAGAGGAAACTGAAAAAATAGGAAAAAGATCGACCGAGAAGAATTACAGAAGAAATATAAAATACAGAAGAACGGGCTTGGTGCAGTAATAGAGCTGTTAACACAGAGGATCTTGGCAAAAAGCCAGAAGATCAGAAGATTTGTGAACAGAAATAAGCAATTCAAGAACAGATTGTTAAAAAATAACCCAAAGCAATTCTTCCGAACGTTAGAAGGAGACAATGGGGAAAATGTTGCTCTTGATGCAAATCAAGCGAAGGAGTTCTGGAGCAGATTATGAGGAAGCAATGTGGTGCATAAACGGAAATGCAATGTAGATAAGAACTATCAAAACAGAATTACAAGGAGGAAAGAAACAAAGGAATATTGTCATAAGCACGGGTGTTGTGAAAGAACAAGTGGGTAAAGCACCTAACTGGAAAGCTCCCAGACCAGATAAAATTCATGGCTTCTGGCTGAAGAGATGCCACGCGGTGCATGAAAGGCTAGCAGCCCAATTGAATGAGTGTGTCCAGAAAGGTACAGTCGCAGCGTGGATGGTGACTGGAAGGAAAACACTTGTAATGAAAGATAGAAGAAAGGGGAGTATTATAGGAAACTTCCGTCCCATAGCATGCCTCAACTTAATTTGGAAAATACTCACTGGAATATGTGCGGCAAAGGCATAAACTTTCCTGGCAAGGAAGAAATACTACCAAAGGAACAGAAAGGAAGAATTCTCAGGGTACCAAGGATCACCTGGTCATCGATAAAATAGTTTTGAGGCATTGTAAAAAACATACAAGGATGTCTATGGCTTGGATTGACTTTAAGAAGACATATGATATGGTGCTTCATTCTTGGATCGTGAATGCCTGCAGATGTTTGGTGTTGCTGACATCACGAATTTTCTGATGCATAGCATGAAAGAGAGGAAAACCAAATTGTATTCAAGTAATGTATTCCTTGGAGAAGTTAATATTAAAAGGGGAATCTTCCAAGGTGACTCGTTTTCTCCGTTACATTTTGTAATTGCACTAATACCCATAACAATGACACTTAGGAAAGTTCAGATAGGTTAGCGATGTGGGAAGAAAGGCCCATCATTGAAGCATCTTCTTTTTATAGATGACCTGAAATTGTTTGGGAAATCTGAAAAATAGATAGATTCCTTAACCAAAACAGTCCAGAAGTGTGGTATGGAATTTTGGATTGTCAAATGCTCAGTACTTAACATAAAAAGAGGGAAGAAAGCAGCCTGCAGAGGATTGCGGTTACCATCAGGAGAGACAATGGGTGAACCCGACGGTAGTTGGGTATAGATATTTAGGGATTGGGGAGCTGAATGATATTCTACGCAGAGAAATGAAAGTCAAGATCAGCGTGGCGTAACACAAAAGGGTGACGATTATGTTGAAATCCAACCTCAATGCCAAAATATTGATGACCGCAATGAATATCGGAGCAGTTGCGGTGGTAAGATATAATGCGTCCATCCTCAAATTGACTAAGGAGGAAATATCAACACTGGATAGAGGGACGACAAAGTTGATGACGCTGCATGGGGCGGTACACCCTAAGATAAACGTAAACAGACTGTATATGAAAAGAAAGAATGGTGGTAGAGGACTAATTAGAATAGACCATTGTATAAAGAATGAAAAGAGAATGCTTGCCGAGTATTTGATAAATAGTGATGAAGACCTGCTGCAATATGCCGTGAAAGATATGGATGTAAATGCAGATGAAAGGATGGGCAAGGATGTGTTTAACCAAGAGCTGAGGAGAAGAGAAAAGAAGACCTTGAAATGAGAATACATGGACAGTTTGGTTTTTATCACTCTCGGTACATGTTTTGGGGACACGGCAAGCCAACAGTTGTTCTGTGTGTTCATAGTCTGTTCGTATTGGAGCAGTACAGCATGTCGTTTCCAAATTTCTGGCTCAGTGAATTGCGTCATGGTGCTGTTTTTCTCACAAACGGTACCAAACTGTGTAGTCGACAAAATCAAAAACAGACAATGTGCATACGCGAAATTAAAAAAATATAAAATGGCGATAATTTACCCATCGCACCCTGTATATATATACATACATACATACATACATACATA
>NC_068990.1:51018151-51026886 GCF_001194135.2 Octopus bimaculoides
AAAAAAAAAAGTATTTCCAATGTTGTATTGAAATACTACCATAAATTCCAGTCTTTGTTTTAATATGATGGCCGTCCACTCGTGACCGAGGGAGACCATTGCTAACCTTTAGAAACATTGTGCGCTCTAGGACTAACTTAAATTTTGGATTTGCGGCTCCGTTGGTGGCTAATGAGCTCTGCTCTTGACAAGCATACACGACTGCAAACATTGCAGACCAAGCTTTCTCCACTCACTATACAAGCCGTGCGCTTTCGCGCAGCACGCTTAAATTCTTCCAGTCAGTCTCCTGCATATCACAGGCCATTAATGAGGACTTGACACAGTCCTTAAATCGCGGCCTTGGTTTCAGCCAGGGTCTCTTTACACTAACAAGTTCCCCATATAGCATCTGTTTAGGGATCCTGCTATCCTTCATTGTAGTAAGGTGTCCAGTCCAACATAGCCGGTGCTTGTGAATCATCAATATATCAACTTTCCTCAATACTTGTGTGTCTGGAGTTTTTATGGTCCGGCCAACATTCAGAATGTGCCTCAAACATCTCTGATGAAAGCGTTCAAGGACCCTTACATGACGTTTGTAAAGGGTTCACGCAACACAATTTTTGTTTGCCTTGTGATGCCATGCTGGGACCAGACACAAGACTGAAGAGACCGGACGGAATCAGTTGCTGTCTGTAGCTTGAAACATATTTCATAATCCAGAGAGCAAGAACGGCTGAGTGTGCTACCCAAGTAGACAAACTTGTCTACCACTTTCAGTATTGTACTTTCAACCAAGATAGCTGGTTCCACATATGGATTTCCTGGTACAGGCTGAAACATTACAACAGTCTTGTTCAGGATAATACTGAGTCCAAGTGCCTTGAAAGAAGCAGATATACGATTCATAATTATTTGCATGTCATCCACTGTATGAGCGACTAAGTCACAGTCATCTGCATTAAGGAGATCACGAATAAAAGATTGGAAAGCTTTTAAATTGGCAACAAATCGGCGCAGATTAAAGAGGCGGCCAGAAGATCGACACCTGACATATATTCCCTTAGCAAAAGCATGAGTAAATGCAGCAGCAAAGTACAAAGAAAAGAGAGTTAGGGCAAGGATGTCATCCTGCTTGGCACCATACTCTACAGGAATGGGTCCCGCTATGCCACCCCAACATTGACCCATGCCTCCATCCCATCATGAAATGATTTAATTATAGATACAAAGTGACATGGACATTCAAGTTTGCAATGTGGTTTCTATAGCAAGGCCCTGTTCACAGTATCAAAGGCCTCGGTTAAATCTCCTGCATCTGACCTGCTGCGAAAATCATATCCATTGTCCCTCTCCCAGATCGGAAGCCACATTAAAATTCAGATAGGACATCATTTACGAGACACCCATTCAGGCGGGTAAGAAGAATATTTTCCAGAACCTTGCGAGAAGCCAATAGTAGAGCAAAATACCTCTGTAGTTACGACACATTGTTCTGGCTTCTTTTCCCTTATAGAGAGGAAGAATATTTGCATCCTCCTAGTCATTAGGCATTGCACCACCCCTTCAGACTACAGTAATAAGTTCATGAAGAGACTGTATGATGTAATCATCACCAAATCGTAAGACCTCAGCACAAATTCCATCCCTTCTAGGTGCTCTAACAAGATTAAATTTAATTATTGATGTCATTACCTCATCTATTGAGGTCACGGAATTTTACGAGCCAATGACAGGTCTTTGTTGCATAGTATCAATCACAGTTTCATACACAACTGACTCATGGTTTAGGAGTTCAGAGAAGTGTTAAAAAAAAAGTTGGAAAGCAAAAGAGCTGATGCAGAGCTTTTAGGCCCATAAACTTGTTTCATAAGATGGTAAAGCATTTGCAACAACCTGAACATCACGAGCAAGATCCTTCCACTAAGTGTTCTGCATCTTCCTGTGAGATCGCTACAGTAGTTATTTTACGCTGCTATAGTGGGCAAGTGCTAGATTTCGCTGCACAGTTGAAAGCTCTCTGTGCAGTAAAACATTTAGGGTGCTTTACAACAAATAGCCGCTGACCTTCAGCATCATTTTCATCAAAACAGTCTCCGTGCCTGGCAGTAGCATATCCCAGTGTTTCAGCAGCACATTGAAGAACATGGTTTCGAAAACCTTACCATACTGTATTATTTTCAACGCTGGACAAGCGAATCTGAAGTTCTTTCCTCAACACATCATATATGTTGTGGACATTCAGACGCCGAGGAATTCCAACTAGCCCTCTTCTCTCTTTCACTCTAATCATCATCCAGAACTTTGCTCGCCCCAGATTGTGGTCTGTCCAGCATTCCGATCCATGAAAGGACTTGACATTACAAATGTCATAGATTTCACACTTGCGTATGATAACATAATCCAGCAAGTGCCAAACTTTAGACCTTGGATGCGTCCACGTTGTTGTGTGGTCACCTCTGTGCATAAATTGTGCGCTTGCTATATAAAGTCCATGTTCATCGCAAAGCTCCAGCAGCATGAGATCATTGCTATTCATTTTCCCGACACCAAAACGTCGTAGAGAGTTCTATGGTTGCCAGTCTGTTCGAGCTCTGGCATTGAAATCCCCCTGTAGAACGACCTTATCAGAATTGGGGGTTTTCCTAAGTATGGTTCTCAGCTGAGTATAGAAAATAGTTTTATCTTCATCACAACTAGGCACTTATTAGAATAGCAGACCGCCCATCTTTCAGGTGCAATCGTAGAGTCATTAGACGTTCATTTATAGAACATCACGAAGGCTCTGAAGGATATCAGATCGAACTGCAAAGCCAACACCAGCCTCTCTGCGCTCCTCCTTCAGCCTCCCCTTCCTCCTACTTCCTCAAACTGACGAGTCTCTGAAAGTGCACCTACATAGGAATCAGTGACTGATTTCACAAAATAGCAATGTGGAAAGTATAAAATAATTAAGGTGGCTAGCAGTAACTACCCAAACACGAACGACAATAACAGTACCTCTGGACACGCTGGCATCAACAGAAACCACGATGGCAGCAAAAACGTCAGCAGCAAAAACGTCAGCAGCAATAATATGAACGAAAACGCAAACACAGAAAAATACAAGAACAATGTCGAATAGAGGGCAACGGAAAATAAAATGTAGGCGGGTGGGGTTAGGGTTAGGGCTATCGGTACCACTAAGAGCAACGACAACAACAACAACAATAATGTAAAGAAGGAACACTCAAACACAGAAAGACATAAGCACGCAAAATTAAGGGCTCAAAATAGCAGCAGCAGCAGTAGAAGGAATGGGGACGGAGAGGAGGTCAACTGAACGAAATATATCAAGACCAAGACTACGAACCCCGACACTAGAACCAGCACTACCACCTCTAGCTGGCGTAACAGTAAAGACAACAATAACATGAATAACAATACCCACACTTACAATAATGAGAAAACTATAGATAAGAAAACTGATAATAATAACAGTAGTAGTAGTAATAATAATAACAATAACAATAACCGTAGCTTTAAGATAATAGTGAAGATAGTAATATCAACCGTAGTAATAACAACCATAGCTATAAGATAATATTGAGGATAGTAATAACAACAACAACAACAATAACAACGAAAACAACGATGGAAATATGCAAACCAACACAATACTGATAACAATACACACAGAAACACCACCACCACCACCACCACCGCCACAGACATTTCCAGCAGAATGTCGATAGACAACTTGCCAAACTACATCCGTGCAATGCAACCCCACATCACCAACATGAGGAAAACAGTGCAGCCATCGGTGTCAGTATCGCTAGCGATGTGGCTGACCTATTTATGGCATGGTGGGATAGGAGACTCAAAGAGAGATTAGCATAAGGTTCCATAACCCTAACCATGTACTCCCGCTATGTGGATGAAATCAACATAGTGGCCAAAGCACGCCCCTCACACAAGACAGTGTCGATGAACTAGAAGCTAGCATTATGGAGAGCTTCCAGCAAATAGCTAACCAGAGTATTAAAGTAACTGTAGATTACCCTAGCAAGCACCCTAACCATAAGCTATCGGTCTTAGACAGAGATCTCTGGCTGAAAACAAAGAATAATAAAGTCCAGAGCCTTCTTTCTCACTATACAAATTCCATGACCTCTAAATAAGAAGGCAACTATTGTAAATAACGTCAAGTTCAATATTCTAATAGCGAACTTACAGTAATGAGGGATGTATCCCACATGTGCAACTCAACGGAATTAGAAAGGCACATACAACACTTCATCTACCGCTTGCAATTCTCTGACTGCAACCAAAAGTACAAAATTAGAGTGTACAAAGGAGCCATAGCTAAGTACAAGGCCATAATAAAGAATGACGATCTGCTCACTATACCGGTGTAAATATTGGAACAGCATAAAAAGGAGCAAGAAGAAGATAGATAAGGCCAACTCATGATATGAAAACGGAAAATACAATTGTGATATTCATTGATGCTACCCCTGCAGCGAACTAGCATATCTTTTTATGAAAGCATTAGTTTAGGTAAATCTACGGATTAAAGTAGTAGAAAGATCAGGAGCCCCCATAAAATCCCTGAACTGTAGAAGACACCCATTCGATAGGTCCTCATGTACGGAGTATAGAATGTAAGATGAATCTTCAAGTTAACTGTAAGGTTAGGACTGTAGTCTACAGCCCATGATGTACTGAAGGACGGTGCCGAAACAACAAAATTTACACTGGGGAGACGGTATGTCGGATAGGGGAACGGGTAGGCGTAAACTGGCGGGAGCTCAAAGAGGAGAAAAGCTCCTCATTGCTCTATCATGTTCAATTAGCACATAGAGGCTCGGTTAACATAGAGGTTAAGGTATTATCAACGCATAGAACAGAGACGACATCTAGACAACCAAGGCAACACATATAAGAGACAAACCGAGTCTCAACTGAAAAAACAAATGAATCAATAATACCCCCACCACAACCACACTACGCAACACGACGACTAAAGACGGAAGGGGGAAAAAGACACAAACCAAACACACTACAATACATAAATCCATATACACACGCACCAAGGAAATACATATTTATGATGAAATAAAACAAAAGTGATAAATAAATAAATAGATAAAAGAAAAAACTATATAAAGGGCACAAATACAAACAATATAGTAAGCAAACCCATATGCACACACAAAACACACATACAAGACACAGTCACGTGTACACATATTCATGGATACAGGTACAAACACATGTGCAGATAAGGATACACACCATACAAAGACAGGTTGGACTAAACAGGACAGGAGGAGACATGTGTGATGGAAGAGTCTCTGAAGAGGTCAGAGGTGTGTGATGAATGATTTCTAGACGATGGACTTAAGATAAAATAAGAACAATAATAAACGAGTGAAGAACGAATATACAGCACCTATGTTTATTTGGCAAGAAAAACATTACCATCCCGGAAAATAACAATATTAAATTTCCTTTTCTTTTCTTTTTAAAATTCTTTTACTTGTTTCAGTCATTTGACTGCGGCCATGTTGGAGTACCGCCTTTATTCGAGCAAATCGACACCAGGACTTATTCTTTGTAAGCCTAGTACTTATTCTATCAGTCCCTTTTGCCGAACCGCTATGTTACGTGGACGTAAACGCACCAGCATCGGTTGTCAAGCGATGTTGGACGGACAAGCACAGATACACAAACATATACACACACATGCATATATATATATATATATATATATATATATATATATATATATATACATATATACGACGGGCTTCTTTCAGTTTCTGTCAACCAAATCCACTCACAAGGTTTTGGTGGGCCCGCGGCTATAGTAGAAGAGACTTGCCCAAGGTGCCATGTGGTTGGTAAGCAAGCTACTTATTACATAGCCACTCCTGCGCCTAACAAAATAATATATTTGTATTTAGATTAACATCAAGCTTCTAATGTGTAGTCATTTTTATGTTATACATAAATTACTAAATACAAACTTGATACGATAATACCTAATATATGAATGACCGATGAGCCACTGTCATTTAAGGACAAACAGAAATACATTATCTTACAAATCTTTTGACACCCGATTTCATTAAACGAATTAAGAAGAAAATAAGGGAAGTAGAAATGATTATGATATAGCTGACACGGTAACAACGTCGGAAAATGAAGTCAGAACTGCAATATATACAAATAAGTATTATAAATGCTCATGCAGAGAGAAATCAAAATGCCCATTGATGAACCTCTGTATGAGTACAAATCTTGTATATAAATGTTCCATGCACACAAGGGAAGGGCCGTATGTTTAAAATGGGCAAACGGCTGATTCATTTAAGAATCATTATTACAACCAC
Source organism: Octopus bimaculoides (assembly GCF_001194135.2). NCBI lineage: Eukaryota > Metazoa > Mollusca > Cephalopoda > Octopoda > Octopodidae > Octopus > Octopus bimaculoides. The sequence continues at coordinate 51,024,514 of NC_068990.1, forward strand.
ATCGCCCGCTCCAAGAGAATCAATAAAAGACATTCAACATCTTTGGCCAATTTTGTGAGGCGACTGAAGATAAAATTAAGTATACTTGGTCCGTAGTAAGGCACGCAAAACCATACAATATCATTTTCAAGAGATGCCGACTCTGCTCGGAGAATTCTCTGTCTATTCTGTGGACCAATGGAGAAGATCATTTATAGAATATCTGAAAGATTCTGAAAATACCTACACGCATATAAATGTACTTTCGCACAATGCAGTGGGAAGGAATTTGAATAACTGTTAACATAATTTACTTTAAGGTATGGATGAATTAAGTTTAGCTTTAACCTCCCCATTCTTATAAACACCAAGTATCTATTTAACTCGCTATGTGAACGTGTGTGTACCAAACTATACGTGTGCGTATGCTTACATCTTTGGATGCTTGTATGAGCGAGTGTACATTGGTACTATATGCGTTGCCTTTGTAGGGTCGAAGGCACACACATCTGTGTTTGTAAATGTATTTTCCTTTGTGTTTTGGTTAAATTCCTGGGGCATTTCTGTATGCATTCGGTGTGTGTAGGTGTACAATATGTGTGAATACTTATATTGGGGTGGAAAAAGTCTATTGGGTAGGTGTCTGCTATGCTGGGGCGTGTCTTTGTTTGTGGGCGCGTTAAGGTACATTCTAGTCAAACTCTCTGCCGAACTGCCACGTATTGGTAGAGGGCTAAAGTTGGGGAATGATATGGCACGTAATTATGATAAGATGTACTTCCTTTCATGCGGGCACGGTTTAAAAATTTCAGTTCCGCTGTTCAGGTACATTCTGGGTGCTGGAAGATCTTTAAAATCGCTCCTTTGTCTGTCAGTTCCTGCTTTACATTTCTCTAAAATCCTCCATTTTATGCTCTATTCGGTGGCACTTTTTTTAAACGGCCATACGTGCTTGGTCAGGGTTGTGACGTTACGTCTCTCCGGGGTATTTAAGGTTGTTATAGCTGGATCTGAAGGGGCCCACAGTTACTCCCACATACTTTCGCGCGTTTGGTTGCCTATTCCGTCCCATTGTTGTTAGCTCCGCCTCATATACGACGGTCTCCGTGTTATAGTGGTCGTTCAGTAGACACCTGAAACAGAGGGTAAAATAACATGTCCACTGAACGACCACTGTAACACGGAGACCGTCATATACGAAGTAGAGGTAACAAAATAGGATCAAATGGGCAACCAGACGTGTGAAAGTACGTGGAAGCAACTGGAAACGTATTCAGTACCCGCTATAACAACCACAAGTCCTCTTTAACATTCCGAAGAAAGGTGACGCCACAGCCCTGGCCTAGCACGCTTGGTCGTTGAAAACAGCGCCACCGAGTACAATATAAAGTGGAAGACTTTAGAGAAATCTAAAGTACGTGCAGATTATGCCTGGCTAAGAAAAGAGCGATTTTAAAGAGCTCCCAGCACCCAGGCATTTATCTGAACAGCAAAACTAAAATTTTTAATGTTTGCCCACATGAAAGGAAGTACATCTTATCATAACTACTTGCCCCATCATAACTATAACCACCGGTCCCCCCAACTTCGACCTTCCACTAATACCTGGGAGTCCGGTAAAGAGTTTGACCTGAACATACACTAACGTACCCACAAACAAACACATGCTTCAGCACGGCGCACCTAAAAGACTTTTCTATCACCCTCAATATGAGACTCTAACGCATATTTTACACCTACACACGCTGGATGCATATATAAATACCCCAAAGAAAACACTAACGAACACAGATGTGTATGCACCCCTATCAATACACACATTCCATTTCCACGAGAACACCACCCTTAAAGACACACACATTTCCTATAAGCTCTTTTCCAGAAATCTCTCACCGACTTGCAACAAATCCACCACCAAATTTGATGTTTTTGATATCATGGGGCATAACTCTTAACTTAATCCACTGCTCAATTAGTTTCATCATCTTTTTCAAGGCAACCACAAAGCCGATGTGTCTATTCACTTCCAACAATAGAGAGCAGTCATCATATTTCATCCCATAATGGCTACCTCTCCGTTGAACCTCTGGTGCGAATCTGATTGGCAAGTCGGCCATAATGGATATATAATACTGTATGCTTCGCTTAATACACCCACTCTAGTGACACATATACAACAGCATTTTTCCTGACATATGGATTCTAAGATGGCCTACACACACACACACACACACACACACACACACACACACATACATACATGTATGTATATATATCTTGTACTTTGCTTCCTCCAAGGTTTGCCTTGAGGCTGAAGATCGCGATTAACAACGAATGGAGTTGATAAGCACAAAACTGGTTGATTGTTTAACCAACACATTAAACAAACGGTTG
>NC_068990.1:51027040-51028373 GCF_001194135.2 Octopus bimaculoides
TATATATATATATATATATATATTAATAATAATAATATGACAACAAAACAATGAATGAGACCTCGATATTGTATAAATAGAGAAAGTGCGGTCTTTGCGATATGGAAAGATGGCTCATCTGGAAAAGTTCTTTAGACCCCGCTACATGTCTAAATTCAAGAATTAAACTTTTTGGGTCATGTCCACATATGACAAAATACTTGTCACAGATAGAACCTACTTTTTATATTGTGTCCATGACAGGCTTAGCATTTCTTAAATATTTTTATATGTATTTGTATGTATAAGCATATATCAGATGTGTATGTGTGTGCATATGTATATGTGTACGAATGTATGTATATATACGAGTGTAAGACTGTATCCGTTTGCTTAAGAGTGACTGTCATGCACATATCTCCTTACTTCATACATATATGTATATACGCTTGCATATCTGCAGGTGTAGGTGTGTTAATAGACAGGAGGGTGTATTTGTATATATATGCACCCCTATACATATATAATTCATATGTATATTTATGTTTGCGGCGAATGTGAATATGTATACGTTTTATGTTTTGCGTATGTATTTTTGATTTGTATATATCTATGCGAGGATGATGTTGACTATATATTCATACGTATGTGTGTGTATATTTGTACATATATATGCATATGCGTGGTTTTGTCTATCTGCGTGGTTTTGTCTATCTGCGTGGTTTTGTCTATCTGCGTGTGTGTATGTGTATATGTATATTCCTACATGCGGCGTGTGTAAATATATGCCTACTACGAACGTTAATACATATATATTGTTTACGGTTTTATGTGAGTATTTTTTGTATATATATTTAATTTCTAAGACAAATGTAAATTTTTTCTATGTGAAAATGAAGTTATATATACATATATACGTACGTGTGTATGTATTTTCATATTTATATGTATACATATTTTTATGCATGTATATGTATATGTATGCGTATGTGTGTACGTGTAGAGATGTGTATATGAGCATAATACGTGCATGGGTACATATACGTGTGTATGTGCGTGTATGCATATATGCATGTGTATGCGTGTGTATGTATATATATATGTGTATACACACACACACACACACACACACACACACACACACACACACACACACATATATATATATATATATATATGTATATATCTGTATATATATATATATATGTGTGTGTGTATATATGTATGTGTATGATAGTATGTATATATACTTGTGTACGTGTGTAGATTTTATGAACGAAGATTTCTATCTTTACGTGGTTGGCATCTGAAACTCTGAGTATTATTATGACAACTAACTGATTGTCCTATATAT
>NC_068990.1:51029086-51036214 GCF_001194135.2 Octopus bimaculoides
ATATATATATATATATATATATATATATATAATATGTGTGCGTGTGAGTGTGTATGTGTAAATGATGACGTGTGTGTATATATATGAATCCGAACTGTTGCAATAGTAACGAAGCTAAAGCACGCAGATTAAAGCCGCTTGGCAAAATTGACCTTGAACTCTATTGTGCATGCGAACTATGTTTTAACGTTCTAGCTTACTTCCGTTGTTTACAGCAGTGCTTAGTTGGGAGGTGTGTAGTATGTGATCGTCACATTGACTATGACAGAGAAAGTTGTCATGGTGATAACTGTTGAGAGGTCTACGCTAGGTTGCAGAGAGTATATGGAGAGGAGTGTATGAGCCGCACACAAGCGTACGAGTGGTTCGGACATTTCCAAGAGAATTAGAGGGTAGGATGGAAGGACTGTACAAAAGAGAGGGAGGAGTCCAGATGTTCGTGTGAGTGTGAAATCGCGCCGATACAATCACTTCTATGATGATTGTATAGCTCGGGAGTGGGACTAGTGAATTGTGAGAATATTTGGGCCTCAACGTAGCCAACGAACAGGTTCGCATAGTTGGGCCCCATTCTCGTTTTCATGGCCACTCCCGAAATCTGTGGTTAAAATTCACCCGCAAACGACAAATCAGTTGAGGGGGAGGACAAGTTCGGCCAGACGAAAGGGTGTGGAGGTGTCAGGTGGAGTCTAAGGTCAAGGACTAACCCCAAGCTTCCGAGTTCGATTCCAGGCAGTGACCTGAATAATAATAATAATAATAATAATAATAATAATAATAATAATAATAATAATAATAATAATAACATCGAAAAATACTTTAGGAATGAGAACCCAAGTTCGAACTTTCCCCAAGACACTTGATGAAGGCTGGAGGGTATATCAGCGAAGCATTATGTTAACAACAAGATGAGGAAAAATATCTGTCAATTGTAAATAATGTAAATAATGTACATAATTTCTCATCTCTTAAATATAGAACAGCTCCACCCTTCCCGGCCGGTTTGATAGCAACATCTTTGCGGCGTCCGAGACAACGAAGGGCCGCGAGTTCGGTCGGGAAGATGTTGAGATGTCGGGGGCACCTGCGAAAGTTGAACCGTCCACAACACGTTGGCAGATGTTTGTAAATTGATCAACTGTTTGGAACTGGCCAGGAGCTGGTATCTAGTGGGATGGTCGGTAGCCCAAGTCAGTGAAGCAGTGTTCTTCATTAAATGCAGCTGGAGTGTTGTGGAAAAGTGCATGTAGCCTGACGTGACGCACAAAGTGTTGGATATCAGCACGAGTCTGAAACTTGTTACTGGACTGAGTGAGGGGGCTTGAAGTGCAGACCCTTACTGAGAAAAGAGTACTTCGCTTCAGAGAAAGGAAGATCAGGAGGAATGGTTACAGCAGGCTGAAGTGGGGGATTTGGTGAGGAGCGGTTGTGGAGGCGGTGGAAGGCTGGGAGGAGAGAGGAGGAAGTGGTGTGTGGGAGGGTTAGAGTAATGGAAGGGTGGGAGTGAGGATGAGGGGAGAGTGAATTGGGGATGGAGCGGTGGGTGTAGTGGAATCGGGTGGGACATGAAAGAGCGAGTGGAGTTTATGTTGTTTAGTGCGAGCGGGGAAGTCGGGAAAAATTTGATTTAAGTGGAGGATAAAGTGTAAGGTGGAATGTGCAATGGATGGTGAGCAGCCGGAAAAAAGGTGGAATAAGCAAGAGGGAGAAGGCGGTCGAGGATGTGTATTTCTGAGAGATTAGAACGAATGGTGGCACGCATAAGGCAGTAGGAAGTGGTGCGAAGTATGGGTAAGATGGCAGAGACAGAATGGAAATTATGGTGGAAAGGGAGGCAGAAACCTTTGGGAATGAGGTAGTGGTGAGGGCCGTGACTGTGAAAAGAAACATGACTACAGAAGCATGTCTTGGTTTGAAAGTCAATAGGGAAAGATTAATAGAAGCGTGGTAAGGTGTTTCTTTTTAGGCGGTGGTGAAGGTGGAGAAAGAAGGATTTATAATTAGGCATGCTGGAAAAAGAAAAAGAAGGAGAATCAGGTCACCCACTCTTGAGCGTTAGTGGTAACATGTAACACAATACAACCTGTTGCGTGGTCAGGTCGTCGGCAACTAAACTGGCAAGCCCACCAAGTTTACTTGGTGAGGAAGTGATTTTTGTACCCCCTGTGAGAAGAAAAACAAAACCCATCAAAGGGCGGAGGAACTCATGAGAATCAATGACCATCCAACTTTGTGTATATATGTATATATTTTTATATTTTATATGTTTTATATTCTTTTATATCACTTTTTAATATATTTTACAGTGATTAAATGTATATATTTTTTATTCTTGTATATTTTGCGTAGATTTTGTAATTTTATATTCTAGCTTAGTCGAAAAGCTGTTTAACCTTCAGTTATACCTGGACTTCGGGAGTCATACGTGGAGGGCACTCAGTAAAGTAGACAGTGCTGTGTGAAGCGGTTATAAGCAAACCTTTGAGGGTTCACTTACATGGCAGTTTTATTCTACCTGAGCTCTGGGAGCCGGGGGTATCATATAGTTTGTTGAAGTCAAAAGCAAAGTTCCTAACCTCTCCACAACAAGGACCGCTGTGCGTGAATTTTAAGATCACATCCTCACAATGTAGCTTTGTCTCTAACTAAACACAGTGGATGTAGGGGAGTAAACCCTGACCAGAAATCATGCAGTAACGCTAGAGGTGCATGTCAACAGATCGGCCTCTTGGAAAAAGGTACTGGAGTATCGAGGAGGGATTTTATCGTCAAACCTATTTCCTGCACATTTGATGTTGCAATTTGAAATAAATAGTCTAAGGCATAATGTAGTACTCTTGTAGTACTCCAATCAGGATCTCAAAGAAATCTGTATCCCCATCAGATGATAAAGCTTGAGTGACGCTATCTGTGTAGGGAACGTTTGTTTACATTTGCGACGGCGCCTGGCAAGCAGCCATGTGTTTTGGGAATTTATACAAATTTGAACTGAAAGCTTCACTATAATCTATAGTTGATATAACAACTTTTAGATTTTGAACTTTGATACCTTCAAAATGTCAGTTTTGTAAGAATTTGTGATAATATTATCATCCTGGAGGAAAATAATTTTTGTAGATTCATAGTAATTGTTTAAGAAGGTATTAAGAAAGGAGCTAGAACAGCGAACAAAATAATGTGGAAAAGATAACAAAAAAGAAACGAAAAGAAAAGTTAATTGTTTGAAATTTGTAGACCTATCAGATATCACAGCTTTGGGATATTGGTGCAGTGTCTAAGTAGATGTGGTGAGAGGCGTTGTATTTGGTTAGAAAGCCGAAATCGTCAGAGTTCGTGAGATGATTGATGTGTGTGTGAAGAAATGTGTGTAGAAATGCAAGAAGAAAGGGAATAAAGAGGGTGCTAGTATTGCTGTTCTTTAGATAGTGAGGAAAAGAAAAGCAGAAAAAGGAAGAAGAAAATTAACCAATTGCTATCCACCTGAAAAACTTTTTTATCTTGTACATAATATAAACTTTGAATGCATTCATTTCATTTACACACTGGAAACCCAAAAAGGAAACATGTATGAGGGTAGGATGGCGTGTCTGTATAGGCGTGACTATGTTTACGTTGTATACAATATGTGGATGGATGGTCGGAGTGAATGCAAACATGTCTGAATAATTAATAAGTTTGCTTTACATTCAAAATGTCCTGGATTTGATACTACTACATAACCTATTTGGCAAGTGTTCTTAACCATAGTTTCGGATTGACTCAGACCAGTAAGTGAAGCTGGGTAGATTGAAATAGTGTAGAAACTCGCCCTTTGGATTGATTGAAACTGTAACTTCCACACGTAGTGAGTAGTTTATTCAGTTAATGGAACAAATTAATCTTTGTTGAAACTGACTACAATACTTATAATATATAGGTAGATAAAGTGATTACAGTAATCCCTCGACTAACGCGGGTGTTACGTTCCTCCCTCGCCCTGCGCGACAGGTGAAAAACTGCGAAGTAGAAACAGTACTGTACTGTATATTTTATTATTATTTTTATAATTTGTGTATATTTATTTTATTATAAATGCAAAGCAACACCACAGAGGAATCGACGTAAGCTTGAATAATAAACCGCGATAGGTGAACCGCGATGTGGCGAGGGATTATTGTATATCTATTATAAATAATTATTACATTGTGAAATAAAATGCCTCGACATATCATTAACTTTGAATCTATATTCTGTTAATTCAATGAACAGGCATTCATTCATTCAGCTATGTCGCACAAATGTATATTCTATCTATATAATATAATTTGATATATAACGTAAAAGACAAGGTAAAAGAGGCCAGCTGGCAGAATCGTTAGCAAACTGATTAACAATATTTCGTCTATCTTTATGTTCTGAGTTCAAATTCCGCTGAGGTCGACTCTACCTATCACCCTTTCTACTTAACCCCTCCTCCGCAATTGCCTTTCCTTGGGCCGAAATTTGAAATCAATATAAAAGACAGGCCGCTCTCTAAGTACGTGTACGTCTTTCTGTGATATTTTTTTTTCTGCTGTTTGTAAAATCAGTCTTCTCATTCATTTTTACATTATGCAATTAATCTTAGTCATATGTTAGAAATTTCTCATATACCGAATCCATCCCTTTACTGTAACAAATTGTGGTAGGTGCAAATATCTTCATAAATTCACTTAAGCATATTATCTCAATTGCCTTTATTGCTTTATTTTTGTTTCCTTCGATTTCACAACGTAAAGAGTCTTCAAATTTCGTTTTGATTTCACATTTGTTTTAACGTTTATATAAACCGCAAATGCTTTTTCAATCCGTTCTCCTTTCCAATCATAACTGTGATAAAAAGAATTCACTGTTATACTCACAGAAGAGAAAACGTACAAGTACAAAATGGAATTGTGCATGTAGCAGACACAAGCAGAAATCTGAGAAGGATGGGAGAATATAAAGAACAAAATATAAGAAAGTACCATTGAATGATTGTGAATACAATGCATTGAGATGAAAATTGTGATATTCTATTAACAGCACTCAGCTATTAAAAGTAATGTGGTGTTGATCATTTAATTTTTCATTCATTATTAACGTGTGTGTGTGTGTGTGTGTGTGTGTGTGTGTGTGTGTGTGTGTGTGTGTGTGTGTGTGTGTGTGTGTGTGTGTGTGTGTGCGTGTGCGTGCGCGCGCGCGCGTTTATACAGCGGTGGCCAAAATTAGAGAACGAAAAAATTAAAGATATTTAGATTTCTACTTCATTTTCCCAAATGAGATTTTTACTGCATATACTTTAAAGTATATTCAATATTTACAATAAATTTTGTAGGAAGTGATTAATAGCTAAATAATTTATGATAGAAAAAATGTATGGACAAAATTACAGAACGTATGACGTAAAAGTCAAGAAATCAAAATTATGCCAGAAAGTTTTACGATCCATACCAATATATTAATAAGATATTAATATACAGGCACAGGAGTACTGTGTAGTAAGAAACTTGCTTCCCACCCACACTGTTCCGGGTTCAGTCCGATTGCTTTGCAATAATCTTTTGGTGGGCAACTATCAGTTACTCTATAGTTATATCCGAACATTTAATCTATAACAGATTGTATGTCATCAACTCAATTCCTATCTATTCTTCATAGTTGTAAAGGTTTGTGGCCAGCAATGGAATTATTTGAATTGCTGTTATTATTATTATTATTATTATTATTATTATTATTATTATTATTATTATTATTATTATTATTATTATTATTATTATTATTATTATTATTGTTGTTGTTGTTGTTATAATTATTTTCCTGCGACCTTTCTGTTTTTCTGGCTATAAATTCTGGTTGTCAAGGAGCACGTAAAGGCTTTCCGAAAGCATTTCTGTCATAGCTTCCACACTAATGGTAAGCAAGTGATTGGTCTATAAAATGCAATCTGTATTACCTTTGCTTTTGTCTGTCCTAATGAGTACTGCTCTCCCTCTAGTCATCCAATCTGGTATAATTCCTCCATTAAGGCAATCCTGAGGTTGTTTCATCAACCTCCCATGTACGCTACTAAATTTTTTTAAAGAGTAACCTTGAAATAAATCTGGTCCTGGGCCATTCCAATTCGGCATTTTTCTTAACACTTTACTCATTAATGCACTTGTTAGTCGTAGATCTGGCTGCTTCTCATTCACTACTTCTTCCCTCACTTTCTTTAGCTATACTGCATCTCCATTATGATTGACTAGCTTATCCCAAATATTATTTCAGAACTTTCTAGCTTCTTCTGCATTAGGTATCTCATCTTCAGTACTTCGTTCTCCACTATTTATTTAGTTATAAAATCTCCTCTAGTCTATCTCAAATAATCTATTCTCTTTATACTGATCTATTCTTTTCTCATATCCGGAAAGCTTACCTGCTACTGCTATGATACACTGTTTCAACTCTTCTATGATTGTCCCAAATTCTTTATCTTTGACTAAGTATCTTTTCTCAAGAGAAGATTTAAATGTGTTTCCTAACTTGTTCAGTTTCGAAACTTCTATTCTACTCAGATCTTGGTTTGAGTCTTTTGTTATATTAGTTTTTGTATTGTGTGTTGTTTGTGCAGTGCAACGTTTGTTCTGTTGAGTATCAGACTTCTATGGCACATGTTGTGGGCTTTCTTCAATTTATTGTGTATTTAGTGTATGAGTTTATTTCCGTATATTTTTGGAGGAGTGTTGCATAGTACTGTGTGTAAATCATAAATCAACTATTTCAAAGTATTCATGGTTATCTGTCCATCGCTCTTTATTTTTTTATTTGGTTGGTTTTGATATGAGGCCATCTTTACAACGCTTACTTTTTGACAGAACACCGCACATAGACATGTATTGATGTTTCTTTCCTATTTATAATTATTATTGATGTATAAGCGACAGAACGAAAAGAAACAACGTGTGTATAGAGGGTTTGTATATATATCAATGGATGCATATGTGATTAATATGGGATTAAAATTTTATTCACAGGTTTGCAGTTTTCGTATAGAGGCATTGCAGTCCATGTGTTTACATCTTCACGTATTTGTTGCTGTGGGGGGATCTTATCTGAGGGAAGCTATTTGTTATATATATATATATATAT
>NC_068990.1:51036475-51037764 GCF_001194135.2 Octopus bimaculoides
TGTATATACTCCATACATGAAGAAATCTTTCGGCTTCTTGAGATAGCTTACATTACTTTCATTGTTTTTGCGGATTCTTAATTCCTTCTTCGTGATGGTTTCAGATTTGATCTAACTTCCCGGCAGCTCGCTGTCATACGTCCATACTGTTTGTTATTTGCTGCGGTACTATTATTATCATCATTATTATTATTATTATTGTTGTTGTTGTTGTTGTTGAGTGAGAGAGCAGTGCATGCCATCAAAGTGACACTAAGTATACGAAGCCCAGTATACCCATCATGACCACCCATCTGATAAGGGTATACCAGGCACATGCATCACAACCACATGTGCACCACATGGAGATCTAATATCAAGATAAACAACGCATAACCTTACAGGTGGGGCTCAAAATTTTCTTCAGATCGAGTAGCCCACCCCACACAAACGATCTCCGAAAAAGGTTTGTTTAATGTCAAGCATCTGACAAGGAAATCAGTGGTATTGAACAGAAAATTTTCTGCAGCCCATCTTTTATATCAAGACAAAACAATGTTAAGATGAGAAGCCATGAGAGTCCCTGCCTGGTACTACATCAGGACATTTATTATTATTATTATTATTATTATTATTATTATTATTATTATTATTATTATTATTATTATTATTATTATTCAGTAGTTTTATTTTTATAAAGTGCTTTCATTTCACTACCGAGCGCAGCTATGTGTGACTTGGGTATGTGCTGTGGTTTTCTGTGATGCTCTTATGGTTGCTGTATTGAAAGTGTTTTGCGTACAATGTGTGCAGTGCCCAGTAGTGCAATTTTCTGTATGTTACATATACTTGTAAGTTCTCGTGTTTTGTTATGTATTTGTCTGAATATTTTTTATCATACCAAATGTACCTACTATGATAGGAATTGTTTCTGTTTTTGGATTCCACATTCGAGTTACCTGTATTTCCAGGTCTTTGTATATTGAAAGTGTTTCCATTTCTGTTAGAAAAACGCTGTCATCTGCAGGTATTGATACATCAATTAGAAAGCATTTTTTTCCTTCATAATCTTTGACAACTATATCTGGTCTATTGGCCGTAATTTCTCTATGTGTGTATTGGCATATCCCAGAGTATGGTTGCTTTCTCGTTTTCTGTGACCTTTTCTGGCGTGTGTTTATACCATCTTTTTTTTGTTGTTATTCCATAGTGTTGGCATAGCTTCCAGTGTATATAGGTCCCAGCTCTGTCGTATATGTGAATATATTCCTTCTTAGCCAGGACTGGGCAGCCAGAGATAATATGATTTA
>NC_068990.1:51038448-51040227 GCF_001194135.2 Octopus bimaculoides
TTCTTCTTCTTCTTCTTCTTCTTCTTCTTCTTCTTCTTCTTCTTCTTCTTCTTCTTATTATTATTATTATTATTATTATTATTATTATTATTATTATTATTATTATTATTCAGTAGTGTTATTTTTATAGCGTGCTTTCAGTTCACTACCGAGCGCAGCAATGTGTAACTTGGATATGTGCTGTGGTTTGCTGTGGTGCGCTTATAGTTACTGTATTGAAAGTGTTTTGCGTAGGATATGTGCAGTGCCCAGTAGTGCGATTTTCTGCATGTTATATATATTTGTAAGTCCTGGTGGTTTTGTTATGTATTTGTCTGAATATTTTTTTATCATACCTATGGCGCCTACTATTATAGGAATTGATTCTGTTTTTAGATTCCACATTCGAGTTACCTCTATTTCCAGGTCTTTGTATTTTGAAAGTTTCTCCATATTCTTTTAGGGAAACGTTGTCATCTGCTGGTATTGATACATCAATTAGAAAGCATTTTTTTTCTTCATGATCTATGACAACTATATCTGGCCTATTGGCCTTAATTTCTCTATCTGCGTGTATTGGCATATCCCAGAATATGGTTGCTTTCTCGTTTTCTGTGACCCTTTCTGGCGTGTGCCTATACCATCTATTTTCTGTTGTTATTCTCTAGTGTTAGCATAGCTTCCAGTGTCTGTAAATATATTCCTTCTTAGCCAGGACTGGGCAGCCTGAGATAATATTCTGCAGTTACTTGTTATGTTTCTTTTCATTGTATGTGTTTGGAAAATTTCTGGTGGAGAGGCTTTGGTCTTGTGCAGCAATTAAAAATCCTTCAGTCTCTGCTTTGAGTCCTGAGCTTCTCAACCATTGTTAGGATTTTTCTCTGTCTATTTCTTTTGCATTTAGTTTAGCCCAGTATTTGCCATGGAGGGGATTTTCTTGCCATCGTTTCATCTTGGTCCGCTGCTGTTCTAGTTTTAGCTTGGATTTTATTTGTTTTAAAGCTGTCGAAAGACTTTCGGTAGTCGATCCAGGCCATACTGAGGCCTTTCTTCTTTCCGCGGCTGTCTTCAGTTATGGCTTTATTGATCATTAATTGATCTTTACAGCCGTATGAGCTCTTGCAGCATCCCTTCTACTCTTCTGAAAACAGGTTGTTATTTTCCAGGTGCTTACTCAATCTCTGCGATATTATTGCAATAAAGGCTTTGTAGATCGTAGGGAGACAGGTTATATGTCTGTAGTTTTGTGGTTTCTCCGTTTCCGTGGATTTGGGAATTAAGATGGTTTTCTCTTTCGTGAGGACTGCTAGAATGTTGTTAAAATTGTCAGCCATCTTTTTGTGCATTCCTGTCAGGTATTTTAACCAGAAATTGGGGACCTTGTCATGCCCAGGTGTCTTCCAGTTGCTTAGTCTTTGCAGTGCCTGGGTGACCTCTTCAGTTGTTATAGGGGTTCAGAGTTGCTCAGGTGCTAAGTTCGTTGTTTTAATGGTCCTTTTCTGGGGTTGTTGGTTCACCGACCATATTTTTTTCCAAAAATTCTTCCACTTCTTCTGCTGTTGGTGCTGCAGTAATGTCTATTTTATTTTTGCCAAGTTCTTGGTAGAATTATGGGGGTTGGATTTGAACTGTTTGTTTTGATCAAAGAAACGTTTGTGTTTCTCATACCGGCAGATCCTTTGTGCTTTGGCAAGGATATCTTGCTGCAATGCTGTATTTGTACAGTATTTTTGTTTTCTTCTTGTTACTTAGCTGGGATCTTTTTTAAAACGGGGGCCACATTTTTCATTAATGTTTTAC
>NC_068990.1:51040327-51043909 GCF_001194135.2 Octopus bimaculoides
ATTTTCATAATTAGTATGCAAAACTTAATCCATATACCAAATTTGAAAAGAATTGGAACAAGATTTTAAACAGTGACGAAAACCATAAGGATCCCACAGCTATAAATTAAATAAATTAAAAGTTGCAGAGACATGGCATATAAAAGCAGCGAGAGAGAAAGAGAGAGAAGGTAGAGAGAGAAAGAGAGAGAGAAGGGAGAGAGAAGAAGAGAGGGCGAAGAATGAACTGGTGAGCGAGGCATGAGAATTTACCTTGTTGGGGTAAAAAATACTTTCGAGAAATTGATTAAATTTGTAGACGGACTATTAAGACCAATTTTATATTTAAGACACAACAATAAATTAAATAGATTAAATTAAATAGATTAAAACTTGGAGAGACAGGTCATATATTTTTTTAGATATATCTAGTATATTAGGATCATAGCTTATAGGGTTTTCACTAGGAATTTCTTGGTTGTAAATAAACAACCACATTGTTCTAGTAGCAACTAAAACTTCTGCTTGGCAGAGAGAGAGAGAGAGAGAGAGAGAGAGAGAGAGAGAGAGAGAGAGAGAGAGAGAGAGAGAGAAGCAGAGAGAGAGAGAGAGAGAGAGAGAGAGAAGCAGAGAGAGAAAGAGAGAGAGTGTGAGAGGAGGGAGAGAGAAAGAGAGGGGAGGAATGAACGAGAGAGTGGGGAATTAGAATTTACCTCTTGAGGTAAAAAATACTTTCGAGAAATTAATTAAATCTGTGGTAAATGGAACTGCAAGATTTCTTCGCAGGGTTTTTTGAGCTGCAAGAATTCTTCGCAGGATAATTAAAACTGCAAGTATTCTTCGCAGGGTTCTTGAAGCATGTCCAGTAAACAAGTGTCGCCTTAGCCTGCTGGCTGTGGACAGCTGACACTTTCCATCATACCCAGGAAATTAAGCTGTGAGGTTTCATTATATAACAACAACAACAACAATAATAATAATAATTTTTTGAACCTGTTGAAAACACACGAGATGTTGAAATATCATTCACTAGATGACAATGGCACTCTTTTAATTTTGACTCTATATCTTCTGGAGGAATTACCTCAATCCTTATATATTATTATTATTATTATTATTATTATTATTATTATTATTATTATTATTATTATTATTATTATTATTAATAATAATAATAATAATAATAATAATAATAACTTCAAATGTGGACAAAAGGCCAGAAATGTTTTCCAGAAATAATCTATCTACGATTACATTGTCCTGGATGCACCTGTTTCCTTCTCTTTTTAAGAGGCTAGGATGTGATTTGAAGATGTGGCTGCTATTTCTATCAGGTTGAGCTTCTATGTTATTATTTCTACTTGGATTGGATGGATCACTAGAGCTGCGGGTAAAAGGAATTTAGGTATTTTAATTCCTTTATGAATTCAGTCATAACGAGATCAAATTTCTTTTCCATCTTTCAGGAGTCAATAAAGTAAAGTACCACTAATATACTACAGTCGACTTAATTGACCTCATCCGCATTCTTCAATTTATTTTTATGCTTGTGAGGAACCATTATATTACCCTTCTTTATGCTACATTTTCTTACAGAGTTATATTATCACATAAATACAATTCAAAATAAATAAAACACTTACCTGAATATGGAGCATTTTCATCCCAAGCTGCCCACATCTGACACACAAAAAACGGTGACCAACATATAAAGTAACAGGCAACCACACTTAAAGTTAGAGCCACAGACCGGACTTTGGCTCGAGAAATTCCTCTGTTGTAATTGACGCTTTGTCCTTCCATATCCTCCTCAGAAAACCCTCGAGTTAAATGGTTTTGACCAATACGTGTAGACACACGATTCGTGAGAAAAGCTCTATTTCGTGTTCGGGAACTGCCCAAAGTGGAGCGTCCTCTCTTCCATACAGCAAAGCACATCATTCCATAAAACAGAGTCAGTGCTATTGTTGGTAAAATCCAAATCGCGACTGTTAACCAAGTGATGTAAAATTTCAGAGTCCATTTCGGGTCAAAGGTCGCCTGACAAGTCAATCCAATATTTGAGAATTGCATGCTCCATATGAAGAGTTGCGGAGTACTGAAGAGAAATGATAACATCCAGGCAATGAAAACCATGATGTGTACCCTGGCAGTGGTCCACTTGTGACTTGATAAAGGGTGGCATATAGCAAAATAACGGTCAATAGCAGTTGCCACAAGGACATAACTCGATGCATACATAGCTACGCTTTGTAAGTAAGTAACGAGACGACACAGTAAATCAGTTCCGAGAAATAAAAATGTAATGTCCCAAATCATCTGCGGCAAATTATTAAAGAAGGCGACGAAGAGATCAGTTACAGACAGGTGTAAAATAAACAGGTGCATTCGTGTCAATTTCTTTCTACGCTGGAACAATGTTATTAAAACAATACTATTACCTATAACTGTAATTATTATAACAACAGCCAACGTAATAACTTCAGCATTAGCCAGGTCTTGATTACGTTTTATGGGCTGAGTTTCATTTTTTGCTGCGGAAAAGTTGCCCCATATTTCGGTTGATGACACATTATTCCAAATTTGCGTCGATATTTCATTTGGATGTGTAGTAATGTACCTCATTGCTGCTTTAATTTTATTGAAATAATTCTCTGTTGATACGTTAACAAAATTTGTTATTTTCAAATTCTACAAATCGCTTTAGTAGTGTTGTAAACAGAATATTGGCAGATGAAATAAACCACAACATTGTACAGATAATGTATGTGTGTGTGTGTGCTTGTGTGTCCTTGTGTGTAAGTGTATGTGTGTGTATGTTTATGTACATATATATATATCTATCTTTATATATATATATACACATACATACATATATATATATATAAGTGTGTGTGTGTGTGTGTGTATATGTGTGTGTGTGTATATGTGTGTGTGTGTGTATATGTGTGTGTGTGTATATGTGTGTGTGTGTGTATATGTGTGTGTGTGTGTCTGTGGTTATATTCAATCACCTGCAAGTGGTAAAATAGGTGATCGAGGAAGTATAAAATTCCACTCTTGATGTATGAATTTGCTGTATACAACCAGAAACTGAGGAATTGTATCAATACAGATGTGTTAATAGATAATCCGTGTTTTGTTGAAGCAACGATGCCTGAAAAATGCAATAAATAATTATGTGATAAGCGAAATATTCCTTTATTCCATATACATGAGAATTTACGAAAAACAACAGACGAAGACAGGTGGTGTAAACAACAAATGGATGTATTAGTATAACGCTCGCGAATAGAGAAAGTCTTTAACGTTTAGAGCTTACGCTCTTCAACAGAAAGGAACACAGAAAGAAACAAGGAGAGAAAAAAATATAAGTGTAGTTGTCAGCGATCTATCATGGGGAATGCCGGACAGAAGGATCACACAGGAGAGTTAAGAAGAAGGGGAGATAACAAAGAAGTGGTGATCCCAAGACGAAGGTGCGTGTGTGTGAGAGAATGCTGGTGATCTTAACGTATGCATGTGTGTATGTAGGTGTAAAAGTATAAAAAATGTGGGGATGGGAATTGGTCAGTGCTAGTGTGTGCGTGGTGGTGTGTTGTG
>NC_068990.1:51046419-51047839 GCF_001194135.2 Octopus bimaculoides
AAAAAATTGGAAATTCTTCTGTCCATGATATCAAATGAACGTGCCCCAGTATGAAATACAGATGTGAGCAGCATTGTAAAACTCCCTTATACACAAATGAACCAACGATTAGGACAAAAAGCGAATCTTTTCAGTTTGACTCATACTTTTTTAAATTGTAAAATGAAGTTAAAATTTTCAAATTTGGTATATTTATGTAGTTTTTCACGTTGTTATTCAGTTGTTCCAGAAAATCTTTAGAAAAATGTTATAGTGGTTTAAAGTTTGATTATTATTACCCAATCAGAAAACAGGATTTGGAAGCAGGTGTGTGATGACATCATGAGGACAAAACAATCAACGATGGAAGTTTTAATAAGCATTAATATTTTTTGCGAGGCATGTAAACAATAGGGAAAGGAAAAATTCTCAATGAAATATTTTGCTAAATTTTTACAAAATTACAACAAAAAAATAAAACAAAGCAAAACGACAAACTGAACGTTAATTACGAAAAAACAAGCTGTAGTTCAGTTCATCAAGAATCGACTGACGTATGTATTCCTTCAATCTGTCGCGATTCCGACGTGGTACTGCATAAAGTAAAACATGCGTCGTATCGCGACACAACTCTCAAAAAACAAAAACCCACTGCACAAGCAGCAACCTTCCTCGGTTTTAATCACGTCTTGAGAAGACTGTTTCGTATATCTCAACAATCTTTCCTGGAGCACCAATCTGAACTGGGTTGCGTAGCAGATCCTCCGCACGTAGTCAACGAATATAGCTGTTGTAAGCTACAGCTGTGCAGTGGCAAGCAGACAAAATCTTGGCTTGTTACTATGGTAACAGATACAAATATGTCAGTGGCTTTCGATTTATCAAAAATTTGAAAATCTTTTCAAATTACCAAAAATTCGAAAACTTTAAAAACGATCATGTTCTTTTCCTAATTAAGATACAAAACTACATCAATACACCTAATTTGAAACAAAATTGAATGAATTGGAAAGTGTGGACCAAACAGAAAAGATCCAAGAAGGCACATGCAAGAGTAGTGATATGAAATCCTACCTGAAGAAATCAGCCACACAAAGACCCACGCGCACACACACGCGCACACACGCATACACACACACACACACAGACACAGACACACACAAGCATACACACACATACACACACGCACCCTCATTGCCCTAGTGATGCGGTCATCCTGGATACGGCGTCAATCAGGTGCCAATGTTTGGACTTTGGGTGCATCCAGGTAGCCTTGTGGATGTCAGGCAGTTGGTACAGGGTATTGGTGATGGTGAATCTCTGTTCAGCGCAGAAGGTGAGTAGCAGTTGACCGTTGGTATTCTCATGTCCGATGCCATGTGGCTCGATGACATCTGGCCAAGACTGGGCATCTTTGCCTACACGGGCATTGAAGTCCCCG
>NC_068990.1:51048821-51050353 GCF_001194135.2 Octopus bimaculoides
TAGAAGAAGAAGAAGTAGAGGGGTGGAGCCACTAAATCCTGGGAAAGAAAACTGTGGAGGCCATGCGTTGCCCCAGCTCAGGACCCCCCTCTCGGTCCAGCCGATCTAACCAGGAGAGACGTAGGACGACACATCCTAGCCACGACTGGACTGCAGGCACTGCCGGAGAGATGATGGACTTCATCACCTAACCGCCTTAGGATTTGGATACGGGTCACTCCCTAGTCTTTGATTAACCAAAAACACCTACCCGCAATGCAGCGGGAAACTCTTGGAGGGCGGGGACGTCTCACTACCCGTACAGGACCAGAAGGACCTGGCCACTGCCCATATGATATATACATATAAAAAAAAAAGAACACAGTATATACAGTACACACACACAGAGTCCAAAATGCAACATACACAATACACACACATAGACACTTCACAAACACACATAGTTGAATGGCCGTTTAACTATGTTGTAGTTCCTCCGCCCTTTGACAGGGTGTTCAACAAGCACCCACCTCACCAAGCAAGCCTGGTGGGGTTGCCAGTTTAGTCGCTGACGACCCGACCATGGAAGAGGTTGTACTGGGCTACATGGTAGCAGTAGCACTCGATAGCGACCTGACATAATAATTATATACACATGCATATAATTATATCTTCATTTATATACACATGCATATGATTATATTAAGGAAGTAAGAGCGAAAACGACCTAACGCCAACGTGCTTGAAGTGCCGAGACATTAAAAAAACTACCAAAAACTTCAAATAAAAATCATTAACGCGATTTTATCCTTATATTCTATTATGAATTAATAAAGAAAAGAAAATAATTTAATTATTTTTACTCCTGACCGGAATGCCTGGCTATTCTGATAATATACACGTGGTTGCCGTGAGGGGGTTTAAATTTTACTTATCTATACGTGCAAATATTTGTATGTAGTCGTGCAAATCTGCTTTGTACGGTATGTATAATTATTTGTATTTATATTTCCCGTGTATTGCGTTGACGAAGAAAAAAAGCCTGTTTTTACGGTTTTAATCCAGAAATTGGAACCAATTCCCAATTAACGTAAAGTCTTTTTAATATTCTTTCAGTAGCCCGTTTTGAGCCATGTGTATATTTAATCTAGAGTTTTTGGTAGTTTTTTTTAATGTCTCGGAACTTGTTGGAGTTAGGTCATTTTCGGCCTTGCTCCCTTAATATAATTATATACGCATGTATATAATTATTAATTTAATGTATAAATTACCCGAAAATCATTCTATTAAGAATTTATATATATATATATATATATATATATATAAACAATAATAATAATAATATAATAATAAGGATTATTACGAAGTTGCATAGCATTACCTTTAATTCTTTTTATATATAGCTTTACATTGATCCACACATGGTTCATCTCAAGATGTATATATATTCTTTTATTCTTTTATTTGTTTCAGCCATTTGAATGTGGCCACGCTGAAGCACGGCCTTTAGTCGAACAAATCGACCCGAGGACTTATTCTTTGTAAGCATAGTA
>NC_068990.1:51050586-51057216 GCF_001194135.2 Octopus bimaculoides
ATATATATATATATATATATATATACGACGAGCTTCTTTCAGTTTCCGTCTACCAAATCTACTCCTCCGATATGTGTCACTTGGTGGATGAGGGAGTTTGACGTTGCTGCCCTCATCTATGTTTCTTGCCTCGAAGTAGGTTCATCCGGAACTCGACAGATCTAGTTTTGTTTTGAAAAAGCCTACATCCACGCCATGGAGGTCTCTCATGCTTTGTGAGAAGATATTGAAGAGCGGTGGGTCTTTGAAGTCCAACCTGTTGCAGTATGTGGTCCTGTATCCTAATAGCAATGTTGGGACCTTTGGTACCATGCAGTAGCGCCCAGTCCTGCTGTTTGTGTGACAATGTTAAATTTTGGAACAGGTTTTTCTAGGATTTTCTACTGCATATCTTTCCCGCCTTCGCTCCAGGGAGTAGAGTCCCAACACTTTCAGTCTCTCCCAATAGCTGATATGTTGCATTGTATCGATCTTTCTTGTGTAGCTTCGCTGGATCGCCTCGATTTCCGTCGTTAATTTTACACTGTTTGGTGACCACAGCTGGTAGCAGTAATGCAGATGGCTGAAAACGAAAGTCCTCCATAGGACCATCATGGTTTCCTTTTCTCTTGTTTTGAAAGTTCGAAGGATCCACATGGCCAGACGTCTGCATTTTATTGCCGACTTGGTAATGTGCCCAGGGCACGCATTGATTTTGATTCGGGGATTGGAATCCAGTATATCCTATCTGCTTTTCTTTGAGCTTCCTGTCTTGGTAGCACACGGCTTGGAATTTTCCAGTATTAAATTGCATGTTATTTTCCTCAGTCCACCTATATATTGCGTCCAACTCACGTTGCAGATGCACAATCTCCAGGATTCTGTATCATCAGAGAGACTTTTGTATCGTCTGTACGCTAGCAAGGGCATGTCAGAGAGGGCCACTATGAATAGCAGGGGCCCCAGGACAGTGCCCTGTGGAATACTACTCACTATTGGTGTTTTCTTGGAGGTGGCCTCATTGACCACCACTACCAGACTTCTATCTTTTATCAAGTCATGTAGCCATCTCTAAGTTTTCCAAATATGTCAAGATTTCGAAGCTTGTAACAAATCATACCATGGTCGATTTTATCAAGGACTTTTGCAAAGCTTATGTATATCACATCTACATTTGAGTTGTTGAGCAGCTACTTTAGCCCTCAGTCGTAATACTGCAGGAGCTGTGTCAGGCAGCTTCTACTTGCTCGAAAAACATGCTGGGTCTCAGTCAGCAAGTCATTCTCTTCAAGAAATGCAATTAATTTCCTTTGGAATTTTGTTCCATGACTTAGCTGATGTGTGAGCTCAGAGAGATAGGCCTATGGCTTTTAGCGACTGCTCTGCTCTGCTTCCTCCTTTATGAATAGGAAATATTATTCCTCCCTTTAGTTTGTCCGGGAGTTTACCATTTGCGAGGAAGCTCTGAGAATGTAGCTGAAATGGTTTTGCATGGACTCGTTTGCATGACTTGAGAAGGATTGCTGGGAATCCATCAGGGACAGCGGCTGAGTTTGCATTTATATCATTTATTGCTAGCATTACATCCTTTTCTTCGATGTTGATGTAATCAATTGTTATTGCTTCCAGTTCAGCTTCTGTAGCGGTAAAGAATTCTACAGGTTTGCTTACTTGCATGTGCCATAGGGGTGGGGTGAAGACACTTTTGAACTGTTCATTCAGTGTTTCACTTATTCTCATTGTGTTTCCCGTGAGGGAACCATCTTTTTGGAGGTGTGGCTCTACCCTACAGTGTACAGAGGCAGTCTCCTTGGCATACCTAAAGAAGGCTTTAGGGTCTGATTTTATATTTCTTATGACTCAGGCTTTTCTGTCTGATCTTTCCTTCCCGTGAGAGTGCTTCAGTTGTTTCTCAATCTCCTGCAGTTCTGTTTCCAAGCGGGGTTTCTCATTGACACTGAGTTCTCTGTTGAGGCGGTTTGCAATTGTTGTACGCCGGCTCAGAAGAACTTTCTTCTCCCTGGAAATCTTGTTTTTATGTTTCTCATCCATAATGTGAAAGTGACACCGACACTAATCTCGGATCACAACATAATAGAGCTGACAAAATTGGGACAAAATTGTAGCATATGGCTTACATTACGGACATTAAAGTTTTCAATTTCATGTCTATGTCAGGTGTAGAGAGACATTGGGATTAGTCCCATTTGGTGATCTCTTTCTCAATCGATTTCCTGTCTCTTGTGGTAGTTCAGATTGGATAGATTTTAGGTGCTTCTCATAGGTTGTGTATCTGTGGGTTCCTTTGGTCGATACATTGTCAGCTCTATTATGTTGTGATCCGAGATTAGTGTCGGTGTCACTTTCACATTATGGATGAGAAACATTGTTTGTGAAGCAGAAATCAAGTATATTGTTTGCCCTGGTTGACTGGAGTATTCTTTGCTCCATATATAAATTGTTGGTCAGGTTGAGCAGGGGTTTCACCTGATTTTGCTCATATCACATCATTCCTGAGAGGAAAAGGCCTTCGGGTCCTTTCATATTGGCAGTTTGAAGTTTCCCATGAGACGTACACTGATGTGCTCTTCTATTCTTGCAAGGTAGTCTTCGAATAGGCCCGTTTGATTTGGGAGATCTGGTGGGTGATATGTAGTACATACTCTGTCGAGTTGTCTTATATGTACAATTAGTTTGTAAAAACATTGAGTTTGTGTGTGACAAAAGGACCAGGGGCATGAGATCTTCACGGATGTACATTGCAACTCCACCTTGGCTCCTGTCTTTTTTTATAGCTTCAGTATGTGTATTTCTGCATCTGCGATGTCGGGTTTTAAGAGCGTTTCAGTGAGTGATATGAATAAGGTTTGATTGCATGTCACTAGGTCTCTTAAGAAGGTAATTTTAGTTCTGTTATTGAGTTATGTCAGCCCTCTTACATTTACGAAGTATATTGATGTGAACTCTGTGCTGATGCTAGTGGTAGCCATCCTGGATTCATTGTTTGTGGTTGTCTTGCGTGTTGGTGGGGATGGCTCCGACTCTGGAATTGATGAAGCCAGGTTAGTTGTTGCACAATCTTTTGAGTCATGCATAAAAAACATTGTTGCTCAGCTGCAACCGTTATGACAGCTTCCACTTTGGAGTCTTCCTGTGTCTTTTGGAGGGAGGTTTTGCTTTTGTTCTGCCTGCTGTATGATTTTGGATGCAGGAAGTTGCAGTTCGCACCATCATGTCCATGCCAGCAGTCACCACACACGAAGAATTTACACACTTCCTAATTGTTTGTGGCTTTGCATATTGGCTGTCTGAATTTTTTTCCTTCGGGGCTCTCTTCTGTTTTTTGCTTCATCTTTACCTCTGTCGTCATCCTTTTTACTTCTTTTATCTTTATTTTTTTTTAGCCCTTTATTGGTTCTTTCACACTTTTGGGTGTTGATAATAGTTGTGGTTGGGCCATCCGTGCTGGTGTCTTTTTGCTTAGTAGGCCTCTCGATTTTGGTTTTCGTTTCAGGTGTATTCCCTTGTGGATCAGTGGGGTCAGGGGAACATCTATCACTCACATCAGGGTCTCAATCCTTGTCATCCTCTTTGAGTTTCTGTGCAAAAATGGTGTCCAGTGTGTTAATGTGAGGTCTAATGAGAGCATAGGAGCGGGTAAATTCTTGTTGTTTTCGCTCTATCCTGACTATGGTTCTTTTTTAGAGCTGCCGTTATAATATCATCTGGACTGTCTCCTTTGGCTATTTGCCATCCTCTCAATAACAGTTTCAGTTCTTCACTGATCCAGCTTTGAGACACCCTTAACCTGCTGTTTCCTTCTTTATATATTTAGAGAAAGATTGAGATAAGTAGATATAGGGAGAGAGGAAGTAAGAAAGGTGTAAGTTATATTGAGCTATGCGTGCACAAATGGGGAAGATATTAGGTATTTGTTGGGATGGGGAAGAAAGATCGATGTGTCGTATTCCCATATACATACATGTTCAATAGATACATATACAGAGAGAGAGAGAGAAAGAGAGAGAGAGAGAGAAAGAAAGAGAAAGAGAGAGAGATAGAGCGAGTGAGAGATCGTGTGTGTGTGTGTGTATGTGTGTGTGTGTATGTGTGTGTGTGTATGTGTGTGTGTGTATGTGTGTGTGTGTGTGTTTGCACACGTGTGCTAGAGAGAGAAATTGTGTGTGTGTATGTGTGTGTGTGTGCGTGCTATAGAGAGAAACATGGGTGACAGGGAAATCGAAAGGAACTGAGAAGTTAATCAATCAATCTCAGATTAGATCGAGGGATATAACAGTGCAGAGTCTTATGTTCTGGGATCGTGAGCGCAAAGAAAAACGAAATTTAAATGGAATTTGCTACGCTTCGTAAAATTTCAGTTGATAGAAGAATTCAAAGCGCAGGTTTTAAAATGATTTATATATAAAGACTAATATATTTACATAATTTATCAACAGCTCGACTGGTGCTTTCTTGGAAATCTACAGGCCTCTATCTGTTTATATATAAAGAGAATAAGGCCGCGTGAGGTGTTGATTAGTTTAACATTATAGACAAATCCACTGCTTGTAAACAAAAAAATGTACTTAACTCAAAATATTGTTGATTATCGATATATCGTAATGACTAAAAGGCAAAAATTGTATACATACGGTTTTTTCCTTCACTTATGAGAATCGAGTTTTTAACCGTGTAAGTCGGGAAGTTTCGATCTTTGGTTTGATTTTCACAGCGGTTTTACTACACGTGGTAATGTAATACACGTAGCAAAATACGAGATTTTATGTAAACAAACAAAAACTTCGTAATTTTCACTTTCCGTGGAAAATTCTATCTTTGCAGTGTTTTAGCTTTGGTACTACCTCAAGATAGAATAAAGATTGATTACTACGAAAGATTAACGATTTTCTTGGAGATCTCCAGGACAAAGTGAAAACACGTGCTTGAAGATAAAATGGGATTAAAATTTTTTTGGGGCAGATATCAATTAAGCACTCCGTATAAAAGAATACGGTTAAATTTCCAACAAGCAGATACCAATAAATTTAAAACAAAACTAGATCTTTGCATACTATGTTCTTCGTGTAAATCCTCCCTTAACTTTAACTTTCACATCAGATAATTTACGAGACCTTGAGAATACAACATATAGCTGACTATGACTGAATAAAGGTTCAGGCAAGAACAGCCCCACTTTATATCAAATGTCTGCCCTTGTGACATTTTGACAGTCATTGCATACGACAGGCGAACCGGAAACTTGTTTCTTTCTAAAGTGAATGGCAAGTTTCGGTCGCTTGGTGCTAGCTTTATTCTGGGAATGAGCACACGTTTACCGATTAGTGTGCCACTTACCATTGAGTCTTCCAGTCTTGTTCCGTTACACAAACCGTTTTGAATTGAAATATTTCTCAGAAGTATTATTACAGAGTCAGATTTCAAATGCAATTTATGAGGACGCATTCCAGGTGGTGTCAATGAATTCAGAAATTCAAGTGGATATCGCTCAGCTTCAGCAGGGTCATCTGTTAAGACCTTATCCATCCTGTAATAAGTTCTCTGGTCACCTGGGAGTTTACTCATAACCTCTTCGTTTATCATTAAGCAATCTGAGTTCTTTGGTGAGAGGATGACTCTACTTCTCTGTTCTTGAGAGGCATTGCCAAAAACATCATTTACTGGTAATCCATCAAAGCATGAATCATGAGGCGCTTCTATATCATCACCTAACTGATTTGGATCTCGCACAAAGGCTGTGGTGCCATTGCCAAGGTGCAGTAGCCATGTTGAAAATTCTCTTTCATCTGCTGTTACTCTAATATTTTGGCTCAACCTATATTACCTGAAGTGTAACCAGAGAGGAGAGTTTTTAATGCAGACCACAATTACTGCCTCACGGTTTCCTCACAACTTTTCTACCAAAAACTTATTTGCTGCCAGTGATGTCTTTCAGAGCTTTGTCAATAGCATGAAGAGCATATAGAGGGATCATGAAAGCCTCATCTATAATAATTAAATCCATATTGCTCAAATAATTTGCGTGGTCAGAGGTGGCTGCAAAGAATTTACGAGAGATATTAGAAACTACTGAATATGAGAATGGAGCATTATACCATATAATATATGCTGATCTATTCATTTTATTATCACTATAAACTTTTTGTCAGTATTACCTTTATCAAAATTCAGTTTTTTCCTATTGTAATTTTTATTCTTAAATTTGTTATTATTATTATAGTCTCCACAGCAGTTAAATAAGCTAACAAGAATTAACATATTATTATTATTATTATTATTATCATCATTATTATTATTATTATTATTATTGCCTTTGCACAGTTCTAACGTTGGAGATATACTACGGCGCCAGTTGTTCACTACAATATTATTATTATTATTATTATTATTATTATTATTATTATTATTATTATTATTATTATTATTATTATTATTATTATTATTTTATGTTTGACTTTTGTTTTGCATTTGTACAAGTTGGATCCAAGTCTCACCCAGAGACCTCAAGAGACAACAAGTTAGAAGTTCATGTAGGTGTTATGCCTAGGGTACCATATATTTGTATTTGTACAGTTTTGTTCAAGTGAATGTTTAAGAAACCATAAGAAAATTATGTGTTTGCTTTAAAATTTG
>NC_068990.1:51060375-51061009 GCF_001194135.2 Octopus bimaculoides
GTGTGATGTTGCTACTCTTAACTAGTTTTCCTCTTTTCAGGGTTGCTTTGGCACATTTTTCTAATCCAAATTTCATATCTATTTCATTGGTAAATCCATGTACTGTCTGTAATATTGTTTCCAGCTGTTTATCATTTGTAGCATATAGTTTTAGGTCATCCATTTATAAAAGGTGGCTGATTGTTTTGCCGTAACATTTGTATCCGCATCCAGTTCTATTTAGTTTGTCTATTATTATTATTATTATTATTATTATTATTATTATTATTATTATTATTATTATTCAGGTCACTTCCTGGAATCGAACTCGAAAGAGCGCATGTAGCGTAGTGGTTAAGCCCACGGGCATATGGCGTAGTGGTTAAGAGCGTGGGCTACTAACCCCAGGATTCCAAGTTCGATTCCAAGCAGTAACCTGAATAATTAAAATCGATCATGTGTCGCCCGAACTCAATATATGCTGGCTAGTGGCAGCTGTGCTTTTCGACATTGAAGAAACTGCCACTATTTTGGAGGCGCACAAGTTGCAAAGCCAGAACTGGTCGGGTACGGGCATGCAACTACTTGTTCAAATTGAACAAGATAGCATAAATGCCATACCCGACTCTATTAATTTGCTGGACGGCACAAGATT
>NC_068990.1:51061358-51062790 GCF_001194135.2 Octopus bimaculoides
AAATATCAACAACAACAACAACAACAGCACCGTTTTCGACAGCGAAAACAGATGAAAATGCATTACAAATTAATGTAATAGACCCTAAGGACATCCTCTTTCACGACCTAATCAGCTCCGATTGTGCGAGCCCTGATAGCGAGAAAGGGGCGTGGCACACAGTGCCACCGAAAAAGAAACGTAAAAGGAAGTGTAAAGACACAATAGACAATGTGGGGAGGCGCGAAAAACTAGGGCTTCCCAAAAACAACAGCAACAACATACACTCACAACTTTCAACAACACCGCAAACACCGATACCCACAGACAATAGCAACAACAATACTAACGTTACAGTAATAAACACAAAGAATGAACACCTAGTCACATACTTGACAGACAATACAGACACTAAAGTTTCCGATTTTGTAGTATCCACGCACAGCACATCACCAGTACACATACTCACACTCAAAATATCTAATGACAATTACAAAATAATAAAGAACAAATTTCCAGACGATGTTGGGTCTCTAGGGAGAAGTTTGTCCAAAAGACTTTTTGGAAATCTGGTGGAAATACCCACACAGGAGCCACCCCACCAGACAACAGCCGTAAGTAGAGCCTTTTCCCCTTGATAAATACTTTTTTTTGAAACATGGTTGTACTCAGAATCGGCAGTATAAATGTGAGAGGCATCGGGTCGCCTTGAAAACAAGGTTACCTCTTAAACGACCTAAGGTGGTACTGCGGTGCTATTTCGGAAAGGCCTGGATTTGAAAATGAAGGTAGTCTTCCTGAATCCAGACGGTAAGTTGGTGCTCCTGGACGTGAGCAGTAGTGGTGGTGGTGCCTTCAGATTGCTGGCTGCCTACGCTCCAACAGGAGGAGGGCAGTCCGATTATTTCATGCATCTGGAGTACGTTCCGCACTTGGGTACGTTCCGCACTTTAATACTAGTTGGGGATTGGAAGTCTGTCTTAGACGAACGTTTCGATCAGGTGGGTGCAGGAGCATCTGATAGGAGAGGAGTATGCAAGAGCCTCGCCAATTTGCTCAGACGCTTTCAGCTGTCCGACAGGTATCGACTAGACAACCCGAATGTGCCAATGTGGACTTGGACTAATCGCATCACTTAGAGTTTTCTGTAGGCCAGCGGATAAGGACAGCATAGGTTGTCCACAATTCCATATAGTCGGCTACACGGACCACAAATTCGTGATCTGTACGGTTGACTTAGATAGGCTCCATAGTCAAGGTCCTAGTTATTAGAAGCTAAACGCGTCGTTAACGGCGTGCAAAGCGTACAGAGACCGGATTAGTTTATTAGTTAAGCGGGCGTTGACAGGGGAAATCATCAATAACAACTGGTGGTTCGCCCTGAAGAGGGCAATTAGAGCAGAATCGATTAGGTTTAGTAAGGCTCTAGCTGTAGAACGTAAGAAAACAGAGC
>NC_068990.1:51062800-51065163 GCF_001194135.2 Octopus bimaculoides
CAGGGAATACTCATGTCAATTAATAAACACGTCTTCTTTGTCTGAACTTTTATAATAATATCCGGTTTATTAGCTTTTATAGCCTCGTCGGCAACAGAGCGACCATTCGGTCTTTGGTAGACCAGAACGACTGCGAGATTTCGGAACCGAAGCAGATGTGTGCAGCCTTTCAGCAGCACTTTGCTCAATTGTTCGGGACGACGGTAGGACGGACGACGGAACAGATTTCGGTGTGAACATAGACGGCCTGCCGCAACTCTCGACCAGCGAAGCCGAGTGCTGCGAAGGACCCATATCTGACTGGGAAGTACAGGAAGCGATGAAAGGCTACACGAGAGGTAGATCGCCGGGTTTGGATGGTCTGCCTTACGAGCTTTATACGTCAATGCAAGACATGTTTGCGGGCGTCTTGGCAAACGTCTACTGCAACTGGCAACAAAACGGGAGAATACCTGCTTTTGTTTGTCGAGGAGTGGTGGCTTTGCTAAGAAAGGACCCAAACAAGGGAGACATTATAAGGAACTTTAGGCCCATCACTCTGCTCAATACAGAGTTGAAGATCTTGGCCAAGGTGCTAGCCAAGAGATTGGCGCCTGTCGTGGGCAAACTGATCAGCAAGGCGCAGACATGCGCCGTGCCAACCAGGTCTGTCCACGACAACCTCCATCTCATGCGCTACATCATAAAGAGGATGGGTAACGAAGCTGGCGCGGGTGGGGCTTTGATCAATTTAGATAAGTCTAAAGCCTTCGGCAGGGTCGACTATTAATACCTGGCAGCTGTTCTGAAAGTAGCCGGTTTCGGTCCGGTCTTCCGCAGGTGGATCGCTGCTTTGTACAGAGGCATTTTGTTCGGTATTTACGATATGAATTTATTTCTGTATGATTTTGGAGCAGTTTTGTATTGTAGTGTGTGTAAATCATAAATCAACTATTTCATAGTATTTATGGTTATGTCCACTGTTCTTTCTCTTTCTGTTGGTTTTGTTATGGGTTCGTCTTTATAGCGTTTACTTTATTAACTGAACACAACAGCCCATGGACATGTGTTGATGTTTCGTAGTAATAATTATTATTGATGTATCAATATGTGCATATATATAGATGTCTTTTATAAATATGAACGTAAGTGTAATTAAAATTTAAAATTTTGCTCACAGGTTTTCAGTTTTCGTATAGAACAATTGCAGTGTTTACATTTTTACGCATAGGTTGCTGTGGCGGTGCATCTGGGAGAAACTGTTTTTTGTTTATATATACACTCCATGTAAGAAAAATCTTTCAGTTTCCTGAGATGGCTTACATGAAGACATAGGTTTCTTTCATTGTTTTTCCGGATTCTTAATTCTTGCTTCGTGATGGTTTAAGACTTGGTTTATCTTCCGGGCAGTTCACTGTCAAAAGTCAATGTTATTATTATTATTATTATTATTATTATTATTATTATTATTATTATTATTATTATTATTATTATTAAGTGAGAGAGCAATGCGTGCCATCAAAGTGACACTGGGGTAAAATATACGAAGCCCTGTATACCCATCATGACTACACGTCTGATAAGGGTACATGCATCACAACCATATGTGCGCGATATAATGATCTCATATCAAGAGAAATGGCGCATAGACTTGCAGGTGTGGGCCACTTTGAATTTTCTTCAAGTTGAGTTGCCCATCTCGCTCAAAAGGTCCCTGAATAAGGGTTCCTTAAGGATGTTGAACAAAACATCTGTGTTTCCAAAGGTGAATTATCCAGACCTCAAAGAATTCCTCTCAACACATGGCTATGATGCTCCCCCATTACTTCTGCTCGTGGTCAGAGATGTACATATCATTAACCACTAAGGGACATGCTCAACGGACAAGCAAATCTGTGATATTGAGCAGAATATTTGCTGTAGCTCATGTTTTACACCAAGACAAAACAATGTACATAACGCTTCGAATCAGTTAAGAACAGAAGCCATGAGAGCCACTTCTACTTTCATGTTTCCACACAAGCATCCAGTCTTCTGTACTAGATAAGTACCTGTTCATTGCTATTGTGGAGGTCTTATAGCACAGTTCTAACTGCATCATTCCTCTTTCCCCATTACTTCTAGGTAGATACAAACGATCAACGTCTGCTTTTGGGTGGTACATGTTCTTAAATTTTAGCAGTTTTGTAGTCTTCCTGTCCATGCGTTGGAGCTCTGTAGATTTCAGTTAATGATGTTAAAACTGTATTGAACTACTCGAAGCGCCAGGGTGTTAATGGCTTCGATGCGATTTTTCAAGTTGAATTTAATTTTCATTATAAGTCCTATACTCCTATAGTACCACCGCTACCACCACCACCACCACCACCACCACCACCACCACC
>NC_068990.1:51065343-51068960 GCF_001194135.2 Octopus bimaculoides
CATCATCATCATTATTGCCTTTGCACAGCTTCTAACGCTGGAGATGTACTACGGTGTCAGCTGTTCATTACCAGTGGACTAAGGTAACACCTCTTATTTTTCGAGCACCATCCGGAGTATTCGAGCGGTTCCAAGCAGTGCTGTTTTCTAAAAGTGCTCCACCCTTATTGCAGCCCCTGTTTGTTCCATGTACTTCTCAAGACTTTTACTCACTGTTCCCAGAGCTCCGACAATTCTACTCACTCAAAAGACAATGACCTTTCTCCTCAAAAGACACGGAAGTAAACTTAGAATTGCAGTAGAAATTCGCATAAAATGGTTGAAAACAGAATATTAATATCTAATGTCGGCATAATACGACAATTTTGGTGGTTTGCTGAGTACAGCAACCACCTGCTCATCACTGACAATTTATTTTTTCGAGCACGGAAGCAAAAAGGGAAAAATCGACTTCGTCAGGATTTGAACTCAGGCGGTAAATAGCAAGAACTAAGTCATTTTGCCCCATACCTTAACGTTTTCCTTCATAGTATCATGTTGTATACTATCTCCTTCGCTTATTCCTAGGTATTTATAACTTTCGTGTGGGTCAAGTTCCTTGATAACAGTGTCGGCATCTCGTTAATGGAAACTGTTTGCCTGACCTTGCCTCTTACCAAAGTTGCGTTAGCACACTTATTGAGGCCAAAATCCATCTCGATGTCATTGCTAAGCTCTTTAACAGTTGTTGGCAGCCCTACTAGCTCTTGGTCGTTTGTAATAAACAACTTCAGGTCATCTATATAAAACATGGTTTGTTATAGTATTATAATTTTTGTATCCATACTTTGTGTTACTCAGTTCGTTTGAGGGTGGGATCAGTGCTATGCAAAAGAGTAATAGGGAGAGGGAGTCACCTTGAAAGATACCTCGTTTGATGCTGATGCTGTTGGATTGGCTTATCCACTTGGCAATGCTACCTTATAAGAATCTGAGTAGCCAATTATGTGGGACACTATCAAACGCTTTCCTGTACTCTATCCATGCCATACTCAGGTTCCTTTTGCTCCGGCAATTCTCTACAATAATTTTATTCATAAGTAATTGATCGTTGCACCCATAAGAATTTCTTTTACAGCATTTTTGAGCTTGTGGAAGGATAGAGTTCTGTTAAAAGAAAATGTACATTCTTTCAGTTAGTATGGATGTGAGGATCTTGTAGGTAGTGTTGAGATGTTAATGGTCGGTAGTTCTTCGGTATTTGGGTCTTCAGCTTTTGGTAGCAAGTATGTTGTTCCTTCAGTCTGCCAGGAAGGTATTTAGTCTGGGTTCTGGATGACATCAGTTAGAGATGCAGCGAACTTTTGGTGTACTTCTGTCAGAGAATTCAGCTAGATGGGGCCTTCCATTTATGAGACTTTCTAAGAATCCGTCTTAGTTCTATTTCTATTGCCTCCTATTTCTGCTCTTCAACTTCATCCACTCTCACTTTCCCATGCTATATCTTTAGCCTCAACATTATATTCTTTTTTGTTGCCCATATCTTCTTCCAGAACTCTTCCATTTCTTCAGTCTTAGGTGGATCCTTTACTTCTATCTTACTTTTGCCAATTTCCCCATAGAATTTCTTTGCATCCGTCTTGAATACCTTGTTCAGTAGATAAAACTGGATTATTTTATCATACCCTCAAAGCTGTTGGGCTTTCAGCTGTATACGCTGTTTCAACAGTTGCGGGGAGGTTTATAAAATCTTTTCTCAACATCACCTCCACCACCACCACCACCACCACCACCACCACCACTATCGTCATAATAATCATCATCATCTTCATCATCATCATCATCATCATTATTGCCTTTGCACAGCTTCTAACGCTGGAGATGTACTACGGTGTCAGCTGTTCATTACCAGTGGACTAAGGTAACGCCTCTTATTTTTCGAGCACCTTCCGGAGTATTCGAGCGGTTCCAAGCAGTGCTGTTTTCTAAAAGTGCTCCACCCTTATTGCAGCCCCTGTTTGTTCCATGTACTTCTCAAGATTTTTACTCACTGTTCCCAGAGCTCCGACAATTCTACTCACTCAAAAGACAATTACCTTGCTCTTCAAAAAACACGGAAGTAAACTTAGAATTGCAGTAGAAATTCGCATAAAATGGTTGAAAACAGAATATTAATATCTAACGTCGGCATAATACTACAATTTTGGTGGTATGCTGAGTGCAGCACCCACCTGCTCATTACTGGCAATTTATTTTTTCGAGCACGGAAGCAAAAAGGGAAAAATCGACTTCATCAGAATTTGAACTCAGGCGGTAAATAGCAAGAACTAAGTCATTTTGCCCCATACCCTAACGTTTTTCCAACCCCAGGAATTGTCAAGTGAAGCACAACTCGGTAGTCTTAATTGACCCAGTTCATAAGTCTAGTTTCCTTCAGTATAACTGAAAACTGAATACATATCTAACACCTACATTTTGTACACATTGATAATATCCATAAACTCGGAAATTGCCTTGAAGATCATGTTTACTTATTGTTGTTCAGCTCCGGTCAGCTTTCATGAAATATACCTAAGATGAAAAACCTTCAAGCTATGCCCATCGAAGATTTTCGTGTTTCTATTACTATATTTTCCAAAACGTCTTTTAAGACGTTAAGGTGTGACTTCAAGACTACTATTTCTAATAGAGGTGCTGTCGTGGTATTTGGGTTGGTACTGGTCATGTTTTGATTGGAAATGATTCATTGAATCAGCTCATTTCAAATTAAGTTTTCTGTAGTGTTGAGCATGTCTCTGACTTTGACTCATTTCAACCTGAGCATAGGTAAGGCAGAGGAACATTGGACAACATTCTTTAATATATTTACACTACTACATCGTGAACTATAAATACTATTAAAGGATATGTTTAATCTATTTTATTCCTGTATTTTTGATCAATTAATTTACATAAGAATAGTGAGGTCCAACAGTGTATCAGTCAACCTGAATTCTCCAAAATTTCACAAATACCACGAGTTGTCATTGCGTCTTGACAAAGGAAATAAAGGCAAATATTCCGCAGAAAGAAGAAAGACCTCAGTATGGCCTGGGTGGACTACCAAAAGGCTTTCGACAGAGTTCCCCACACGTGGATTCTGGAAACACTAGCACTCAATGAACAAATGGCAGACAGTGCTACAGCTCCAAACAAAAGAAGGACTTGTATAAACGAAAGCCATCCCCATTAGAAGAGGAATATTCCAGGGAGACACGCTATATTCACACCTGTTCTGCCTGGCACTCACACCTTTAACTGAATTGCTAAATAGAACTGGATGCGGTTACAAATGTTACGGAAAAACAGTATATGGATGACCTAAAATTATATGCAAAAAAGGACAAAGAGCTAGAAACACTACTACAGACAGTACACGGCTTTACCAAGGAAATAGATATGAAATTCGGATTAGAAAAATGTGCCAAAGCAACCCTGAAAAGAGGAAAATTAGTTAAAAGTAGCACTATAACACTAGATAAAGCCAATGAAATAAGAGAACTAGACGAAAGCCAACCATATAAATATTTAGGAGTCAATGAACTAGATAGGATACAACATACACAAATGAAAGAAAAAAATAAAGAAAGAGTACTATA
>NC_068990.1:51074454-51079377 GCF_001194135.2 Octopus bimaculoides
AACAATTCCTATCATAGTAGGTGCCTTAGGTATAATAAAAAAATATTCAGACAAATACATAACAAAAACACCAGGACTTACAAATATATATAACATACAGAAAATTGCACTACTGGGTACTGCACACATTCTACGCAAAACACTTTCAATACAGTAAACATAAGAGCACCACAGCAAACCACAGCACATACCCAAGGCGCACAGAGCTGCGCTCGGTAGTGAAGTGAAAGCACGTTATAAAAATAAAACTACTGAATAATAATAATAATAATAATAAATAATAATGGAATTTGGATTAAAAAGTGTGGCATACTTCTAATACAAAATGGTAAAATAGTGTCGTCGGGTGGTGTAGAGCTACCCAATGGCGAGAAAATCAAGGATATCGAGACTAATGGATATAAATATCTGGGGATTTTGGAATACAACAAAATCAAGGAAAGTGAAGTTAAAGAAAGCTTTAGGCGAAGATATCTCAGAAGAACCAAATTAGTTATAGTAAGTAGGCTCAAAGGAAAAAAGATCAGGGTAATGAACACATGGGCTATTTCCTTAATGCAAAATGGCGCAGGTGTTGTTAGGCAGACAAAGAACGAGCTTGAGGGGATGGACATGAAGATGAGAAAAGTGATGACAATTAACAAGGAGCTACTCCCCCAAAACAATACTAACAAATTGTATGTGCCTAGGAACAGGGGGGAGAGGCCCCATTGAATGCAAGATCTATGTTGTCAACAAGAAGAACAGTCTGGGACGATATGTCAAAGAAAGGATACAGAACAAAGGCCAGTGGGGATTTACATATAGTTCATGTAAAGAGTAATAAACAAGTCCCCAAAAGAGGGAGGCTACACCTAACGGCAACCAAAGAACCCCACACATCCTGGACACGCCAAACGTCAAGGTATCCCACTTTTCTCCATCCAGTCTGAATTGTAGCTTTGTTGTCACATGGCGTCTCTGCTATCCGGATCTGTCAAACGGCTTCCATCACCTCGTTTTTTAGCGCACGCTCTCTAACTCTGATAAAGTAACTTTCGTGCTTGGCATTGCGAAATTGATCAAGAGTCAAATTTACTAAGTACCTCTTCTAGTTACCTAACTATGTGCCCCTCTATTCAAGATTCCCTTTAATGTCAATTCCTTGCTAAGCCCTAATGCATCTACTTTAATAACTCTTTCCAGGGCTATCAGCCATCGATTGTTGACGATTACACCCGACGACGTCTGATGGGCTAACTTGCTAAGCCGGTCTCTGAACATTTCACGCACCTGAGAAAGTCGCGTTTAGCTTCTTGTCTATGGATCCTAACTAGGTCGACTTTACAGATCACAAATTTGTGGTCCGTGTAGCCAACGACTTTGAATTGTAGACAAATTACGCTACTTCTATCCGCTGGCTTACAGAATATTTTATCTAGATACGATCTGGAAAACCCGATGTTGCTTGCCCATGTCCACATTAGCGTATTCGGGAAACCCACTCGGTAACTGTCAGCCACTTGAATGCGGCTAAGCAGGTTTGTGAGTCTTTTACAATCTCGGGTAACTCCGCTCTATCCAGATGTGTCTGCAAGATAGGGCTCCAATTGCCCACTAGCACTAATGTGCAAAACGTCTCAAACAAAATCTACAAAATCCTGAAGAAATCTGTCTGCTCCTCCCCAGTCAGGATGTACACAGTGACTAGTCTAAAGCACAACCTTAGTTATTGCTCACATCCCGGACCACCAACTTATCGTCTGATTCAAGGAAGATCGTCCGTACCTGGCCTTTCCTTACGAGCACGGCCACCCCACCTCCCATTCTTTGACGACTAAGAAAAATGTTCATCTCAAAGTCGTCAAAAATTGGAGTTAGTGTGCGTGCGTCAGAAACTCTGGTCTCACTAGTGGTCATCACATCCACGCATAGCAGCCTGGCGTTATTGAGCAAGCACCTTGCTTCCATGACAACATCTGGCCACACACATGTATGCAATCTACTTTAGTATTCGATGTCTTGGCTAGACAGACTTGGAAGTGAAGAAAGAATGGGGTAATTTACCTTCTCGGTGCTGTCAGTGGCCGGGTAGCCCGACCTCCGGCTCTGGCTGGGGTTTCTCTAGGAACCTCTTTAACAATCTATTGATGTCTTTTACATTATGGGTTCCCAAATCGTAAAGGAAAACCTCCCTAAAGTTCTTATATATTGTTAGCAGCATGTGCACTAACAATAGCTCTTCCGACACTTTAAGAGTGTTGGTGTCATATATTGCATCCCCTCTCTCGATCAATTTATTTTGAGCTATGAGGGCCATCAAATCTTAGTAGCACGAAATTTAAAGTCTGTGTGGTTGACTTCTATATTGAAAACTTTCTGTTGGGGGCGAGTAAGGGTTCTGATAGTGTTGGTTGTGCTGGCAGCGTTGGTTGTGTTGACGAATATAGAGCTGCTGGGGTTTGAGCTATTGTTGGAGTGACTGTGCATGATGTGAGAGCGTTCTCTGTTTCCTCCAGTGTGTGTGTTGGTGTGAGGCCAGGTGTTTGTTCCTGTGTTTTCTTTATTGTTGGAGGAACCAGAGGAAGAACCAGAGTCTGTGCAGTCCGTCCCAGATATGACTGGATGGGTGTGTTTATGTGGGTGTCTATGTGTGAGTGTGTGCTTGAGAGAGAAGGGGAAATAGAACGCCCTGGGTGGTCCTTTCTGTCGACGTTGGTGGTGACGGTGGTGGTGGTGGTGTTGGGATTATTGTTATTGATGCTGCTCCTATTGCTACCGTTGCTGATACTGTTTCTGCTACAGCTACTTTTGTTCCTGCTGCTCCTTCCGCCGCAGATAGAATCGCCGTTGGAAACCCCGATACAGCCTCCGTTATTGCTGGTGTTTTGGACTTTGGCGGTGTAAGTTTTCCTTGTGATGCACTAGTCACTGTTACTGCACTTTTCTTGCTTTGTAGATGTCGTTGTAGCAGTCCTCTTCTGTTTTAGTGTGGGCAGAACGCCCATAGATGATCCCTCATTCCAGTGACATGACATCTTGTTCGTTTGCTTTCCACTCTTAACTTTGTTCTATTCGGCAGAGAGGTCAAGTCTAGGATTCTCTCCAGCTGATCTGGCTTTACATGAAGAAGTACCTCCAGTGTGATCTCAGTCCATTTCTCCCTCCTTGATCTCTTCACTTTCAGGAGAGTTTCGCTCTCGTCCAATATCACACAAGCGAGAATCCACCACAAATCTAGCTCTGGCAGTAACATTTTTATGG
This sequence comes from Octopus bimaculoides, assembly GCF_001194135.2. Classification (NCBI taxonomy): domain Eukaryota; kingdom Metazoa; phylum Mollusca; class Cephalopoda; order Octopoda; family Octopodidae; genus Octopus; species Octopus bimaculoides. The sequence goes on from NC_068990.1 coordinate 51,077,698, forward strand.
TAATTTTCCCCAAATATGTAGAGAAGAGTTTGAAGTCTTCACTATGGCGGGCGGCTACTGAATTCTGGATTACCAGGGTCTCAGTCTTAAAAATAATACTTCGACTCCGCCGAACTGCTTTGCCCTCGATATATGGTCGATGTCCTGCCATATCTCATGTAAGACTCTTTCACTCTGGGTATTCGAAGCCGTTTCCAGACGTCGAGACTTGAGGCTATGACATTATTTTTCTGGCTGTAGCATCCAGTGCCTCAGGAAGCAGAGCGAACTCTGCCCTTCTCCCCTAGATTTTTTCTAAATTTAGCCGCATTCGACAATTTAGATGCTTTCTAAGAAAGAGAGAGAAAAAGTTCCTTTGAGATTAGTAAGCTCGCAAGAGAAACCTTACTATTGTTGCTGTTGGTGAAGTTGTAACTGCTTTCACTGCATTATGATTGGGTGTTGAAACAATTAATGAATCGCTCAAACGTGGATATGACATATCTTGATTTTGCAAAGGACTTTGATAAGGTTGATCGTGGGATGATATATCACAAGCTATGGAAACTCGGCATAGTCGAGAAACTGCGAGTGTAGTCACCTGACATTTGAAAGACATAGACCAGGCTGTAGCAGCCAAGGGGGCCATATCCTAGGAGGCAATAATAGCGTGTGTAGCGTGTCAGGGATCGGTTTTGGGGTCGCTGCCGTCAGTTACACAGGAAAATACAATTACTAGCTATGCCGACAATACAAATGTAGTACAAGCCGGAGAGGAACCTCTCGAGGCTAATCTTGTAGAGAAAGACCTAGATGCCATATATAAAGGGGCTGAAGAAAACAACATGCAATTTAATGCAGAAAAATTCCAAGCCTTCTGCTTTCAGCCATGTCACGACAAAGACACTCTGGATCAAAAGGAGTGGCAATTCCAGAGTCAAGCACAATGCCTGATCTGGGGATTAATATGAGAAATGACGCCTCATTTCATGTACATATTACCAACATGGAGACAATGTGCATACAAATGGCTAGCGCCAGAAACTAAGCTAGTTCTAAGGAGGACATTTCTCCTCAGCCATCTGGACAATTGCTCTCAACTATGGTCACCGCACAGTGTCAAATTAATAGCGGAACTTGAGGCAGTTCAATGGTGCTACACGAGGATGATTGCATCAATGAAACAGCCGAGCTACTGGAAGAGACTGAAGGAGTTATGACTCTACTCCCTGAAGCAAACACAGGAGAGATGTGCAATGATAAACTTGTGGACGATCATAGAGGGGCTGGCACCAAATTTTGGCATCGAACGTTATATCAGCCTCGAACTAGACATCCCTGCATTGTTCCACATGTCCCATCCATCCTGTCTGGAGTGAGGACAAGCTACTGTAGTAGCTTGGATTTCAAAGGCCCACAGCAATTTAATATCTCGCCAAAAATTATGAGAGGTCATCATAGAGTGGGAATGGATGTTTTCAAGAAACAACTTGGCCTTCTGCTGTCCGAGTTCCCAGATGGTCCAATATCACGGCAAGACATTCAAAAGAGGGCAGCACTATTAAACTCCCTCCTTCATCAAATGTCAGTCTCAAAAGGGTGGCCATTGAAAATGTGAGAATACTGGCGGTGTCCCAGCACCCCACAATCTTTGGGCTGAAAGCATAACAGAATAAAATAATATATATATATATATATATA
>NC_068990.1:51079644-51082237 GCF_001194135.2 Octopus bimaculoides
AATTGCTCAGGGACGTCATTCTCTTGACATAAATCTTGACCTTTTGTGAAAATATTATAGGTGATTATTTGCGTTTTCCGTCTCGAGAAGCAACACGTGAAAATCTCGATAGAAATAATCCATCAAAAATGTACAGTTCAGAGATAATCTAATCTAATTCAATTCTCAATTTTCGAAATTTGTTTCAAAATATATGATTTCAAAGTTTTTAATAGAAAATTATCATTTAATCGGCCAATGAATACTTTTGATTCTCTCTCTCTCTCTCTCTGTATATATATATATATATATATATATATATATACGTTTATCAATTCATTGCAAGATTCCTGATGTGAAATCGTGTGCTGAAACAGATATTGTATTTCGGGAGAGTAATTTTTTACCCAAATAAACACATGCGCTATATACATATTTTTTCTTCACTCGTGTATTACTCTTCTTATTATATTATTTTAACTCATGTCCGGAAATCTTTTGTCACACATCTCTGACCTCAGCGACAATTTTTTTTTTCGTTTGTGTTCTTGCTCCACTTACTCCATTCTGTTCTTCTAAGAACACGTCTTAGAAAAACAGAAGAACACGTCTTAGAAAAACAGAATTACATCTCTCCACGTGGCGCAAGAACACACACAAAAACGAAAAGTGTCACCTGAAATTGATATTAGCTCAAATGGAGTGGCTAAACAAATATGTACATGACCTATCGACACTTCGGTAGACATGCAAAAGGGAATTCCGTTAGTTATTATGAAATTTCACTGCCTAACCGCGTACTGCTTTATATCTGATTTGACTTCATGTAGTGTATTATAGCTTTTGTGTTATTTTATTGTATTAATGTATGCTGCATAATACACGTGCGATACCTAGAAGTACATTTTACAGTCTGATTTGTATCAGTGTTAGCCTGGTGGAGAAATGTAATATAATGTCTTTCTCTGTCTTTCTTCCAATACTTACAATTTTGACATTTCTATCCAAAGCTCTTTTTAGGGAAATAGTTTCCTCGTCTATTTCCGATATATGTTACCGTCTGCTCCATACGATAATAACGAAACATTTTCTTTGTGGTGTTTGAGATATTTCCTTTAATCTTCCTGTCAATGGAAACTGGTACAATCTTGAATGGTGTTATTTCATCTCTGAAATATGTTGTATATGATTTTAAAACCAGTTTTCTGTCGGTATCCAATGACAGTGCTATTAAATAAATCCACCAGTGTTATATACGTTTATATAATTTAGTTGCATCTTAAAAACTTGTACATAGAATAGTTACGTTTTAAAACAGTATTTCATTAAATGATTCAAGTATTTCTTTGCAAAAGAGTGATCTTTTGCAGGAATCAAATTGTAGGTCTCCCATAGCTTCCTTCATTAACTCTGCTTTTTCTAGTCATTTTCATTACTGATTATGAAGAAACTTTCTTTAACATCTTACCGCTACATTTTGAAATTCCATTTGTTAAACTTGGAATTGACTTATTTAATATTTTGTTATCGTTTGTTTCGATTCTCTTAAACAGATATGTATGCACCTCTTTGTTTTAAATTTTAAATATATAACGACTATTTTAAATATATAAATAACCAAACTATTTGTACTTCATTTTCTTTAGGCATTAAGAAGTATTTTTGTCATGTAGTAAGAAAATTTTATATGTGCAGAAAATTAATAAATATGTGCGATATTTATCAAGTTATTTGCAGTAAAATTTACTGGTATATTCACCGGCATATTTACCGCAAATTCATATACATAATATAAAATATAATGTATAATATTTTCGACTGGTGAGTGGATGGTATCCTCACAATGCAGTCAATTTTTTCATTATTTTTTTTTTCTACACCTGTAGAATAATGATACATTTTGCTTCAATTTTCAAATTTAGTTCAACTATTAAAGTATTAATCAGACTCGTTATTAATTCTCTTCCGATCATATTTTTTATTTTGTATATTGCAATTTATCTAGTTCAAATGAGTCTTAAATATATTTATTTGTAGGTCAATTTCCTTATCTATACTTTTAATTGATTTATCATAATTTATATTATTCCTCAAAGCCTCAACCAATCTTAGATCTAATTTTATGACGATTCTACAATTAAATCTTCATATCATATATATAAAAGTGTCCAGTGATCACTCAAATGCAGGTTGCAGCTTTATGATAAAAGAGATGCTAATTTATAATATTTGTATCTCCAACGTATTGCTTAAAAATATAGACGCCAAATTGCAAAGAAATAAATAGAATCTATCTTATAAGAAGGCCCTCTCTCTTGTACAGATCGATTTATTATTTATTTTAGTTCTTTAATTGGTTTGCATTTTATAGAATTCTCTGTTAATAATGACATGTTTAACATCTCTGCTTCTTATTATCATACTTGACTTAATGCCACTAAAAGTTACAAATGAAAGAAGCTGTCAAACGATTCCTAATAATGAATTCTTTAGGATCTATTAGAATTTTCTCCTCTGTTATCCGTCAGCTTTATCTCTCAGTGACTGATTATCCATACGTAGAAGCTCTTTCAAGATATAAACTGAGGCATGCCAGAAGCCCGTCGTGTATATA
>NC_068990.1:51083509-51084261 GCF_001194135.2 Octopus bimaculoides
TATGTTTGTTTTATGGATGCGTTTTTATGTATATATTTTCATGTCTAGGCGTATGCATATGTATTTATGCGCAGATTTGTATGTTTGTTTTATGGATGCGTTTATATATATATATTTTCATGTCTAGATGCATGCATATGTATTTATGTGCTAAATTTCTGGAAAGTTTTACATATCTTTACAGTTCCATTGATGGCTTGAATCTGTAGTCTTCTAATCAGCCTTTTTCTTTCAGGTTTTGAGAACCCTAATTCTTCCAGGTTTTTGTTGAGGCAGTTCGTTACATATCCCAATGCCCCAACAATCACGGGTATGAATCTGAACATGTAGTCTGGGTGGAGTATCTGCAAATTTCTCAGTAGTTCGGCGTAGTTGTTCTCTTTTTCTCTAATCTTTAGCGTGATGTTGACATCCGCAGGACAGCTGATTTCTACTACTGTACACAGTTTCTCTTCTCTGTCCCAGATTACTATATCCGGTCTATTAGGTCTGCACTTTATTGAGGTTTGTATGTATGTATGTATGTATGTATGTATGTATGTATGTATGAATGTATATATATATACAGTGAAGTTTAATTGCCAACAAAATGTGGTGGTCCTATAAAGGACGATGTTACTGTTGTTTAAGTTAATATATAAGTTAATTAGAGAATATACTAACCTTTTAAAGAGATGACTACATCGAAGAATACTCTGATTATCAATTTATTAAAAAATAATTATTAAGCATTATCACTCCATTTTCTTCTC
>NC_068990.1:51084467-51087640 GCF_001194135.2 Octopus bimaculoides
ATATATATATAATATATATCTCTCCCTATCACCGCTTGACAACCAGTGTTGGTGTGTTTACGTCTCCCTAACTTAGACGTTCGGCAAAAGGCATCTATAAAATAGATATTAGACTTAAAGAAGAAATAAGTCCTGGGGGCGATTTGTTCGACTAAAACCTTCCAAGGCAGTGTCCCAGCATGGCTGAAGTCAAATGACTGAAACAAGTAAAAGATAAAAGATAAAGATATATTCACTTTTTCAGGAAGTTTGTTTGCTTGTAGCCCTTGAGATCATTTATTGAAGATCGATTTGAGATGCAGAGAGAAATTATTGATTTGTTATCATCAAAAGCGATGCTACTTTTCATAAAGAATAATTCTTTGTAACATGTTGAGATTCTCTTGTCTTAAACACATGAACCAAGTTCATATGTTGAGAACAATATTCACTTTGTTTTTCTTCATTTCTGTATTTATGCTGTCAAGCACATGAATAGAGAAATATTTTCTCTTCCCCTTTCAGTTTATCGAGTCTTGTTTGAGCACAGTTGTATGTCCCTCGTCAAAGCATTTCCTGATTGGCCGTTACTACTGGCTTTTGAATAGATTACTTGACGCTTCTTGTGATTTTGCTGTTTACGTCTTATTTCAGTGTGTTTATGATGTTTCACTCTACTTTTTCCATTGATGTTACTAAATTTGTTTTTAGGAAGACCTCGGTAATTTATTTTAGTTTTGGCTACCCTTTTTTTCTACATGTAATATGAAAAGATATTCCTCTGAACATCATTTTAATATTTTATGCCTTTTGTTTTGTTTTGCTGGTAATGTTTACCCTCAAATCACCTTTTATCGAAAGGATTTATGATCAAAGACATTCTAGATGTGCTAGTTTCCTATTTCTGGAAATATCTGCAACTCCATTATCTAATAATGTATTCTTTTGTGTATTAAGGTGGTATATGATATGAGGAGATTTTACTTCTATTGAGCGATGAAGGAGAAACATTCTGAAGTGCTTGCTGACCTTTGAGTTTTATTTAGGACTAACATTCATTTTTCCTCTAACTTTCTTAATTTTTCTTGAACTTTATTTTTATCAAGTTAGACTTGAAGTGCTTCTGGTGGCACCGAACTTTGAATGCTACATTTTTCATACGTTATATACTTCAAATTCGAAGTATGTATTATCTTTCTCATCTTGATACGTATGTAATGTAGTCGTTCGTATTGCTTATCGCGTTTATACATACAAATGTGTATATATATATACTGTTGTGTCTGGGGAGAGTCATTTTCTTATTGTGCCTTAAAATTTAACACACTCACCGGTAAAAATTCCACTTATTTTTTTCTTTTTATTTTCCTAAAATTATCGTTGCGTCTTGCAACCTTATCAATAGTCTTGACAGTCAAAACCATTGATAAGATTGCAAGACGCAACGAAAATTTTAGGAAAATAAAAAGGAAAATAAGTGTAATTTTTACCGGTGAGTGTGTTAAATTTTAAGGCACAATAAGAAAATGACTCTCCCCAAACACAACAGAATATGCTTCAACACACGAAATCACATAAAAAATCTTGCAAACCAAATCCAAAAACGAAATATATATATATATATATATATATACATAAATTCCTCTGGAATAAAATAGTAAGGGTTGTCAATAGAAGCGTATACGACTATAAAAAATCTCTCAATTTTTCAGTTTCGTTTCGGCTAAGGAACAACAAAAGTTACATGGAACGACCGACCAGTATATATATATATATAAATTTAGGTTCATTCTTTTTCTCATTTTTTTTTCAGTTTTTTCTCATCTTTTATTTTGATTTTCTTCTATTTTTATTCGGTTTTAATTTTTGGTGAACTGTTTTTGTGAACTGCTTTTAAACTGTTTTTTTCTTTTTTGGGACATTAGAGTGGGAAATTTTCCCACCCAAGCAGTGGTTAAAAGATATGGAGGAGAGGACGATGGAGGTTACAACTTACTCTAAAATTCTTGATACTATCGCCGTCTTTCCAAAACCAACTATAGTAAAAGAACTGAAAGACTATTTGCCCTCTGTGAAATACATATCAGCTGCAAAAGATCTGGTTTTTCCAGATTTTTAAAAAATGGCTAGCTGCAGGTATCCGGTGATACTTGAGGGACGCCCTCCCAAGTGTCACTCGTGTCTGGAGACAGGCCATATTAAAAAAAAACTGCCCCCAGGACCATGGTAAGGTCCTGGAACAGTCACTGGAAGCCACCCCTCCTACCCCGTCAAAAGGAGCGGTGGATGTGGTTGAGTAGGCTTCAGATCCTCAACCCAAAAAGGATTAAAAAGGAAGAAAGCGGGCAACAAAGCGGAAGAGCTCCACTCTCCCGAAGTCAGGAAGAAAAGGGAAAAAAGAACGGGTCATTTCAAGTGGACGATGATGTCCCGTCTGCATGTCCCAAAGTTGGGCCACCCACGGTGGAAGAAACGGCCCCCACCCCTGAAGATGAAGAATTACTTATCTTTTTCTACAAGGGCGGGAGATGGAAAAAATAGTAGAACATAAAGAGACAGTAGATATGGCCTGCACATGGAATCCCTAATGGCCTCCGCAGAGAGCTGTGGAGGTCATAAGGCTTTCCGTGTGGGAAAAGCTAAAAATACTTTTAAAGAGGAATGTCGCATATGGCCGGTTGACCCTAACATGACATATGCCTCGTACATGAATGAGGCATGGGAAATGGCGGGGTACAGGAACTTAGCGGCACTGAAGATAATAATAGATATATTGATGGATATATCGATGAATAGGAGGTGTAAAAGCCTCGTTAAGAGGGTTTGAAACCGCATCTTGTTGCATTATTTGTAGTAGTTTAAAACCTAAAAAAATTAAAAAAAAACAAAAACATGTTAAGTAAGAGGTTTTAGTGCCTCCTTTCTGTAAGAGGTTAGAAACGTCATATTGATTTTTTTAAAAAAGAAAATATGTTTTCGAGAAAAACCCTATCGGCGGGCGTTGGGTTTCGTCTCTCATTTATTCATTCTATTTCATTTCATTATCATTCATTAATGTGTTGTCTAGCCCGCAGCTACTCTGTATACTGCCTTTATGGCAAATAAAATGAAATAAAGTAGCTTGCTTACCTGCCACATGGTTCTGGGTTCATTCCCACTGCGTGGCACCTTGGGCAAGTGTTTTCCACTATAGC